>NC_068430.1:50560660-50860660 GCF_023373465.1 Oncorhynchus keta | reverse complement strand
GAATTACCAGCCACCTGTCATGCACCCAGACAATCTCAGTAAGATTAACGCACACTCATGGAGTCTCAGCAAGTAACATACCATGCTTGTCTAGCTGCATGGTTTAGCTGCTGTGACTCAACATTCTAAAACACCATAGTTTCAAACCAAAAGCACAATATTGCAACTAATCATTAATGTGCAACAAACAGTTCCATAATAATGCATGTAAATTATGTTATTGGGGCAGTTATTTGCTATTAAAAAAAACATTTGTCTGTTTTCTCTGTCATTTCAATTAATTTAAAAACAAAAATATGTGTATAGAAAATGCCATTAGGTTGACATTTTGCGCAATGCACCTGTGGCTTTATACCCTATTGCAATAATGGATGCAAATAGGACATTGTTGACCGTGTGCCCCTGCGGTCATTTAAAATTCAAGTCACACACAGACATCTATCTGTTCACAGACACTATGGTGGCACCCAGCAAACCACCAAGAGTCCAGGCATTACCATGTAGCATACAATACAGTAGCAGCGTGCATCCTACCTTCCACGACCACCACCTCCGTATTGAAAGACACCTCTTTATTTGAATAGCTCGGCGTGGGTTCATCTCCCTCGAACAGTTGGTTCACCTCGCCCTGGATGTCTGACATGTCGCTCTTGGAAAAGGCTGTCACTGTAAACCTCTGGCTCATGGTGTCGTCGGCAGTACCTCACAACGTTGAGACAAGCGGCGGGTCTCCTGCCTTGGCGGCGACACGGTGGAGGAATTCACCAAGGATGCAGATGCAGACAGACACTCCTGTCAGCTATTAAGAGGGCTGTTCACCGACTCAAGTGATTGTCCTTGGTATTATTGACCAGCAACAACAAGTTTTCCTCTGTCTTGCATTTGGAAACTGCGGCGTTTTGTTCGTTGATATATGAGATATTGAATGATGAGAATTCTATCACGTCAACCGGTGTCTGGAAACGGTTACGCATATGGATCCTAGAGGCGGTGGATCATCAGCAAATATGTGGGATAGACAGTAGCCTAAAGCCCGACAGATGGCGATATTGAGTCGTTCCAAAGGCATCCTATGCAGCCGGCAATACACTCGCCCTCTGAGCACCGGGCCAAACCAAAACCATAATTGGAGGCGGGGGGATCCAATCATACAACTAGGCTAGAGTAGTACTACATAGTATAAAGCCAGTAGCTACGGTGGGAAAATAATTTCCAATCCATCAATTTCATTCTGATATATTATTCAGGAAGTTGGTCTCTCTAAATGGAAATGATGTTCCGGAACTGGTCCATGGGGGCCTTGGATTGTGAAGGGGAAAAACAATTGCGCAAGGCGTGTAAGGGGAACTGAGCAATTGCTCATCTCTCTCTCTATCTCTCTCTCTTCTTAACAAACCCTTAATTCTGTGAGCTAACGTGTAACAAATAAAGAAGAACAGGGACATTTAACATGGTAAATTCAAAAGCACATATAAGAATTGTATAGAAAATGATATTTTTCAAATGGAGAAAGTTGTTGTGAAGTGACAATCTGTGCATCTTGAGTGTGAGTGTAATTTCTTAAAACAAGTGATAATTGGTAATGGTTATATTAGGCTCATTCTTGAGAGTTCAAGAGTTCAAAGACAACGTTGGTAGTATTAGAAACTTAGAAACAACTGGTTTCTAGTTAGGCTACATAATTAGAGAAGGGCTGTTTCTCTGAACCTCAGGCAAAAGGCTCAAGCAAGCCTGTTTCTCTCCCCAGTCAGAGGCTGACCAACCCATCCTCCTTATTTGTGTTTAGAAAACACATGTGAAGGCCACAATGTTGGCATTAAAACACTCCTCATGTTCATGCAACCTAATAAATCACACTAAGAATACTTCCACAACCACCGTTATATTTTGAGTCAATTGATAAAATCTGCTAAATAAATTGTCCCACCCTAGTCTTTACGCCACACCCCACCAAACGGCGCAAATGTACAGTAGGCTACCTCAAAATCTGTTCAAGAATGTTTTAGTGAAATGTGTCATTCAGTACAGGGCGTTACTCAGCGTTGCAAGCATTCAATTTGAATTTAACTGAACACACCCCAGAACTAACTTTCTCACAGTTGTTCTACAAAAAAAATACCAAGCGTTGTTCCATTCTGAACTGTTAGAGTTAGACCAACAGTTTAAAGTAATACAACAATTATTGGTATTTCAGTTATCTGGAAAGTTTGGGATGTATTTTCCATTCAAAATTCCCCAGAAACCACATATAAATTTCCTATATTAAAAAAATGTTATCTTCTGAAGTCCTGGGGAGGGTGTTGACCCCGGAACCCATTGAACCTGGCCCCACAATGTGCAACGCAAAGTTACGTCCTTGGGTTCGTACATAAAACATTCTTCATTCCGCCTGCAAAGGTGTTAATTGTGCCCCACGTTCAGCCATGGGTAACTTAATGTAGCATGAGTGAAACTAGATCCCACACATTGTGGTCTTGACGAGAATAAAAAAAACTGTTGGGGGAGGTTCTCTTCTTCCATTTCCTCTGAAAACCGGAACACCCGTTTGTTGACGACCCTGCTTAGGCTAAGCCAGGGATAAACAAGACTGCTGCAACCTGATTGGTTGAACGCAACACCTGGGACGAGCATTCTTAGGTACTAGACATTAGGGCCAAAGCCACATATGAGGACACTGAGGTCGGGACATCTGTCATTTTTTTGTTATTATTTTATATTTTGGGGGTACTCAGGCAGGATCTCAACTTGTTAGAATACACAGGGTTGCAATTTTGAAACTTGGTTGTGCATCAGTAGTTTTCCTTTTGTTATACGCCACTCGATCACTGACAGTCACTAAAATTAGCCCATGTCAGTAAAAAAAATTAAATTGGTAAATTATTCTAGTTAGTCTAGCTAGCTGTCTAAACTTGCAGTAATCATGGCCGAATTAACGACACACACCCAGGGGCCCTGACCTCCAGGGGGCTCTCACTAAGATATCATATTAATATGGCATAAGTCATGGCAAAATGTGTAGAATTGCAGGAAATTAGCTTTTAAAACTGCAAAAATTTCTCCCTACCCCATGGCAAAATGTTTAAATTACAGGAAATGTACTGTACAACTGCAACAACAACAAAAAGTTCCTTTTATTGCATTTTATTAATAAGATACTTAATCTGCTAACAGATCCCTCTATACTTATTACCCTAACTCTTTTCACACACCAATACGTACTCTCCTGAATGGATGACAATAATATCCCGAGTTACCATTCTGAAGATCGAAAAAGTCATAAATTCAGCAAAAAAAGTAACGATTCTGGGGGTGAAAACATGTACACGCACCACTTTTCGGTTTTACATTAAAAAAAAAATGTAAACAATTTTTTTTTTCTTCATTTCACTTCAACAATTTGGACTATGTGTGCATGTCCATTACATGAAATCCAAATAAAAATCCATTTAAATTACAGGTTGTAATGCAACAAAATAGGAAAAATAATAGGCACTGTATGCACTATATACATACAGCAAAAGGTGGCGCTACAAAGCATTAACTTAAGGGGGCTGAATAATTTTGCACGCCCAATTTTTCAGTTTTTGATTTGTTAAAAAAGTTTGAAATATCCAATAAATGTCGTTCCACTTCATGACAAGGGCACTGCGTTCATCCACCTCTGGCCTGCTCGCCTCCCTACCACTGAGGAAGTACAGTTCCCGCTCAGCCCAGTCAAAACTGTTCGCTACTCTGGCCCCCCAATGGTGGAACAAACTCCCTCACGACGCCAGGACAGCGGAGTCAATCACCACCTTCCGGAGACACCTGAAACCCCACCTCTTTAAGGAATACCTAGGATAGGATAAGTAATCCTTCTCATCCCCCCTAAAACATTTAGATGCACTATTGTAAAGTGGCTGTTCCACTGGATGTCATAAGGTGAATGCACCAATTTGTAAGTCGCTCTGGATAAGAGCGTCTGCTAAATGACTTAAATGTAAATGTAAAATGATTGTGTCCCACTTGTTGTTGATTCTTCACAAAAAAATACAGTTTTATATCTTTATGTTTGAAGCCTGAAATGTGGCAAAAGGTCGCAAAGTTCAAGAGGGCCGAATACTTTCGCAAGGCACTGTACTATTCACACACACTACATTGACTCACACACACACACTACATTGACACTCCCACACAAAACCCACACACATTCAAATATACACACACACATACATAGGGGAGAGCCGGGATGGAAGTAACACTTCGTGTTATTCCTATTTGCTCAGAGTTTGATAGAGCTAGAGCCACCTAATTTTATGACAAACAAAATATGTACCGTATACTATATACAGTGCCTTGAGAAATTATTTGTACCCCTTGACTTATTCCACATTTTGTTGTGTTACAGCTTGAATTAAACAAATATGAAATAAAGAAATTATAATGACAAAGTGCAACATGTTTTTGCAAATTGTAGCAAATTTATTGAAAATGAAATACACCTGAGTTAATACATGTTAGAATCGACTTTGTTAGTTGAAGTCTTTCAGGGTACGTCTCTAAGACTTTTGCAGACCTGGATTGTACAATATTTGAATATGTTTTATTTTTTATTCTTTAAGATCTGTCTATTTGGTTGTTGATCATTTCTAGACAGCCATTTTTCAGTCTTGCCATAGATTTTCAAACCAATTTAAGTTAAAACTGTAACTCGGCAACTCAGGAACAATCAATGTCGTCTTGGTAAGCAACTGCAGTGTATATTTGTCCTTATGTTTTAGGTTATTGTCCTGCTGAAAGGTGAATTTGTGTCTGTTGGAAAGCAAACTGAACCAGGTTTTTTCTCAAGGATTTGCCTGTGCTTAGCAATGTTTTATCCTATACCCATAACATGATGCAGCCACCACCATGAAAATTGAAACTATGAAGAGTGGTACTCAGTGATGTGTTGTGTTAGATTTGCCCCAAACATAACACTTTGTACTCAAGACAAAGTTAATTTCTTTGCCATATATTTTGCAATTTTACTTTAGTGCCTTATTGCAAACAGGATGCATGTTTTGGAATATCTGTATTCTCCACAGGCTTCCTCCTTTTCACTCTTTCATTTAGGTTAGTATTGTGGAGTCACTACAATGTTGTTGATGCATCCTCAATTTTCTCTTGTCACACTCTGCAACTGTTTTAAAGTCAGCATTGGCCTCATGTGAAATCCCTGAATGGTTTCCTTCCTCTCCGGCAACTGAGTTAGGAAGGACACCTGTATCTTTGTTGTGAATGGGTGTATTGATACACCATCCAAAGTGTAATTAATAACTTCACTATACTCAAAGGGACATTCACTGTCTGCTGTTAATTTACATTTTTACCATCTACCAATAGGAGCACTTTTGTTTGAAATTCACTGATCGATTGAGGGACCTTACAGATAATTCTATGTGTGGGGTACAGAGATGAGCTAGTCATTCAAAAATCATGCTAAACACTATTATTGCACACAGTGAGTCCATACAATTTATTATGTGACTTGTTAAGCACATTTCAACCCTGAAATTACTTAGGCTTGCCATAACAAAGGAGTTGAAATCAGGAAGCATTATGTCGCACGGCACTACTTCAAAGTAGAGACATTTTTCCACTTAGTTTTTATTTGTAACAAAATGTGTTTTGGGGCAGAAATGCATTCTGGGACACATTAACAATTCATGTGTCTTAATAATTTTAAAAAATGGGATGCCAGCAGTAAATACGAATAAAATGGTTAAATTACGAGGTTTAGCCAAGGAAAAAGACAGGAAGTTTCCCGCTAGCTTGGCTGAGATAATGAATGGGTTGGACATGCCGAGAGATATGTTCCGATTGGTCTGCCATATATCAGGCTTCTGTCTATAACATGAGCTGCTCAGTATGTGTAGATTATCATTGCAACCACAACTTTTTTTATAGATATAACGTTAGCCATGGAGAACTGCAAAAACATTGCTGCCCTGAATTTAGCAGGTGCTATTGGCAAAGATCAGTTGGAAAAAGTTGTGATGGACTACTTTCTACACATGGTCAGTGGGAACCAGAGTGACTTGACACAATGCGGGCCAATCAAGCTGTACAAACAAAACTGAGTTACAGCGCAGCAGTGCTGCGTCTCCAACAGCACCCTGGAGAAGCACCCTGGGCATGGACATGCTAAATATTTTGCGTCCCTGCCTTTGGCAAAGTGGGCACTGCTTATCATGGGGCAGGGTGCTGTTGGAGACGCAGCACTGCTGCGCTGTAACTCAGTTTTGTTTGTACAGCTTGATTGGCCCGCATTGTACAATACAATACAATAGTACAATAATCATAATACAAGCCTATTAGTCTACTTTTCAGCACCAATTGGTAGATAGAATATACTCTGATCTTGTATGAGATTATTTAAGGTTAGGAAAGTATTTATGAATCATACATAAACATGGTTGGTGAGCCTTTAGGCACAAAATATATTAGCGAATCAAAAATACAGTGGTTGGATTCATCCTGAAAGTTGCCATATTAAATGGTTCAATCGATTAGATATTAAAAGATGATAACAATAGGGTTTGAACAATAGTCCTGTAAATCTACCCTAATCCTGGAACTGTGATGACAATGGTCCAGTCGTTGTGAACCATGATCCAGGCTCCAGGTCTATGGTCTGTGTTCCATAATGATTCAAATAGGCTCCATGTCCTAAATTATTGCACAAATTGTAATACCTTAGACTTATATGATACACTATTTTTTAGCAAGCCTCAGAAATAACCACATGGATGACAGAGGGGGGAAAAAGGTAAACTACTGTAACAATGTAATGGAATGATGCAAAATGTAGGCATCAAATTTAAGGAAACTAACAGTCACTGCACTAAAGTGACAGTTATTATGTATGTGGGTATTACTGATGGTGGCTATAGATAGTGCATAATATTAAATAAGATAGAAATTGGGCAACATTCGAGAGCACATAACTCAAACTCGGTAGGTTCTGTGCTACTGTCAGTGTGCATGGGTTTCCATAGGCTACAGCATGGGCTTGGGTCTCCAAATTTAAGCCCTGCAAATGATGAAGCCATAGGCCTAAAAATTGTATTCTGAATAATGACACAGCTATTTATACTTCATTGTGGAAAAGAGGCCGAAATATGTGCCATGTCAGCCTTGTCTCAGACTAGATGTAACATAGTAAATGTAAATCCAGACACTTAAATTAGTATATGTTAATTTGGTATGGTTACATTAGATATACGGTTACTTAAGGCAAAAATGAACATTGGTTGGGGTGTATGGGTTGGTGTATAATGTGAACATCGAGCAACCCAAAGGTTACGAGTTCAAATCTCATCTCGGACAACTTTAGCATTTTAGATAATTAGCCACTTTTCAAATACTTTTTACTTTTGATCTATTTTGCAAATACCCCAAACCCTAACCTTACCCCTTTTAAGCTAACCATTACCCTAATGTTAACCTTAACCCTTTTAGCTTTTAGACGAGATGGCCTACAAGGAGGAGGTGAGGGCCCTCGGAGTGTGGTGTCAGGAAAATAACCTCACATTCAACGCCAACAAAACAAAGGAGATGATCGTGGACTTCAGGAAACAGCAGAGGAAGCACCCCCCTATCCACATCGACGGGACAGTAGTGGAGAGGGTAGTAAGTTTTAAGTTCCTCGGCATACACATCACGGACAAACTGAATTGGTCCACCCACACGGACAGCGTTGTGAAGAATGCGCAGCAGCGTCTATTCAACCTCAGAAGGCATCCAATCAGAGCCCAAAACTATAAGGCATCCAATGCATCACCGGGGGCTGCCCTCCAGGACATCTACACCACCCATGTCCAGGATGGCCATAAAGATCATCAAGGTCAACAACCACCCGGCCAACTCCAGAAGGCGAGGTCGCCCAAAAACTATGAAAAAGGCTTCTCTCAGAGGGTAGTGAGGTCTGCACAATGCATCAGCTCACTTTAATAATGGAAATTGGGCAAACTACAATGCCCTCCAGGACATCTACACCATCCCGATGTCACAGGATGGCCATAAAGATCATAGCCAAGGTCAACAATCTCACCCGAGCCACTGCCTGTTCATCCATATATCTTTATGCTATCCTTTCCAGAGTAGGAATTGAGGGTCAGCATTGTCGGAACAGGTGCATCATCTGCTAACCAGGGACTGATTTGAGGCTGAACCTTAACCCTTTAACCTAACTCCTGAACTTAACCTTATCTCAAGGCCATCAGACATTTTGTTAAACAGCCACCACTACCATTGAACCATTTCTGCCAACATACTGACTCAACTCCAGCTCACTTTAATAATGGAAATTGATGTAAAAAATGTATCACTAGTCACTAGATTTAAACAATGCCACATTTTAATATAATGTTTACACGTTTTTGGACATTTTACAAACTGTAATTCATAGACATCCACAAATTAATACACACCATACCAAACGTGATATATCATTCTAAATGGTGTGTACAGATTTACATACAGAATAAGTTCAAATGCTCTGAGACCAATTTGGTCATGTTGACATGCTAATCAGTTTGCTGAAATATGACTGGTTTCACACTTGTCTCCAGCAATCACAAGGTAAATTATCTAAAACAATTGGAATTTATATTTACAATCCCTTTATACAAACGGATTAGTAGTTTACCTAGCTCTTATCAATAGCTCTTATCAATTTATAAATTACAGTGCATGGAGATTGGTGTTATTTAAATTGGAAAGAAATAAAGTATGTTTTTCCACTTGGGCAACCTTATTCATCATTTCCTCACGCATAAAGGTGATGGAACGGCATATTTGTAGACACACCTATAGCCATGGGAAGTAGTTTCGGGGTGGAAGAGCTGTGATTACAAATCAGTGCAGTTTTGGGCAATGAATATCAGATAGACATTTCAAATGGTTTATTTGTGGTTATTCTTTTTGCTTAAGTATTTTGAAGTACACTCTAGAGAAAAGGGTTCAAAAAGGGTTCTTCAGCTGTCCCCATAGGAGAAGACTTTTTGTTTCCAAACTCTTTTGGGTTCCATGTAGAATTCTCTGTGGAAAAGGTTCTACATGGAACCCAAAAGGGTTCTACCTGGAACCAAAAGGTTTTTCTTCAAAGGATTTTCCTATGGGGACAGGCAAAGAACCCTTTTTGGTTATAGATAGCACCTTTTTTCTAAGAGTGTACCGTGAAATTAAATATAATTTAATATAGTCATATTTTCCACACTGGAAATTTCTCCCTATAGGATCCCAATGGGTTGAAAAACCATTGAATATAATTCATATTATTCTTATCAATAACACTTTGAAACAGAAGTTGTATCAGTGTGTCGGAATCTGGTATAGTGGTAGTGCTGTCAAACTTTTGATCACACATTGCCCCTTATGGCGTTGGGTTTATATATGTATTCCTCTACCTATCACACTCCCCTCATTTTACAAGATGTTATATCAGTAAGATACATGTAAATGCTATAGTGTGCTCCCTCAAATACACTAATTGGATAGGTTAACGTTTATTGTCATGAATCTTGCCCTGGAGGCAGAACTGACCGATTTCCACTAGATGGGCCAGCTGCAAAGTCAAAATTGTCTACATCTTAATTAAAAATGTTGAAAACAAAAATTAGATTTTTGGTCTTAATTTAAGGTTAAGTTTAGGAATTAGGTTTAGCAGTTTGGTTAAGGTTAGGGTTAAGGTTAGGTTTAAAATGTGATTTTCTGACTTTGTGGCTGTGCCAGCTACTGACCACTCTGCAGAGCTGCCTCCAGTACACGAGTCATGACAATAAATGCCAACCTGCTTCATAATGACAAGACCTGGGTTGAAATAGTATTCTAATTTTGCATGTTTGCTCGCGCCTGCCTGGAGTGTCAAATGGGCTTTACTTGCATTTTCGGAACTGTTCCTGTGCATTGTGCAAAGGCAAGCGCAGTTAATCTAGGCCTACATCTACATCACTTTCAGTTGCATACAGCATACTCTTATTATGCATAGCCTTGTACTTGCAAAGCAACAAATTATATTTGTTTTGAGTTCAGTTCCAGACACATTTCAGGTGAATGACACTTGGCAGCTGTACAAAGCAAAGACCATGTTGAGAAACCAAGGTTAAAGATAATCTCACCTGTTTTATAACACTTGCCAATGTTTTTGTGTGCTTTCCGTCAAAGGCTTTGAGTTCGAAACTTTTGAAATACCAAAACATGAGGATAATATTGAGTCTGTCAATCACGTGGTGACAGGCAGTCCCTTTGGGAATACACATACTCTAAAGGCCTTGTTTGAAGGTAAACATGGTACATGTGTGCACAGTGTGATATTTTCGAAGGGGAAATCATGTTTTTTTGTCCTTAAACATGCCCTGATGGAGATCTGGTCCACTTAAAACTGGACTTTAGTTAAATATCATGATAAGGTGAATACACTTAACTTAAGAGGTCATCAATAAGGTACACAAATAGTGTAGAACAGTGTGATGCTTCAAATGCAGTATGTGTTTTTTTACAAATTAAAATACAAGACATTTTTCACTTGATGTGTTATGAGTCAACTTAAAAAGGCAGAATAAAAAACATGATATGCTCTGTAATGGCATACAGTTGAAGTCGGAAGTTTACAAACACTTAGGTTTACAAACACATTTCCTGTTAACAAACTATAGTTTTGCCAAGTTGGTTAGGACATCTACTTTGTGCATGACACAAGTCATTTTTCCAACAATTGTTTACAGACAGATTATTTCACTTATAATTCACTGTATAACAATTCCAGTGGGTGAGAAGTTTACATACACCAAGTTGACTGTGTCTTTAAACAGCTTGGAAAATTCCAGACAATTATGTCATAGCTTTAGAAGCTTCTGATAGGCTAATTGACATAATTTCAGTCAATTGGAGGTGTACCTGTTGATATATTTCAAGGCCTAATTTCAAACTCAGTGCCTCTTTGCTTGACATCCTGAGAAAATCAAAATAAATCAGCCAAGACCTCAGAAAACAATTATAAACCACTGCAAGGCTGGTTCATCCTTGGGAGAAATTTCCAAACACCTGAAGGTACCAAGTTCATCTGTGCAAACAATAGTACGCACGTATAAACACATGAGACCACGCAGCTGTCATACAGCTTAGGAAGGAGACACATCCTGTCTCTTAGAGATGAATGTACTTTGGTGCGAAAAGTGCAAATCAATCCCAGAACAACAGCAAAGGACTTGTGAAGATGCTGGAGGAAACAGATACAAAAGTATCTATATCCACAGAAGAACGAGTCCTATATCGACATAAACTGAAAGGCCGCTCAGCAAGGAAGAAGCCACTGCTCCAAAATCGCCATAAAAAAGACAGACTACGGTTTGCAACTGCACATGGGGACAAAGATCATACTTTTTGGAGAAATGTCCTCTGGTCTGATGAAACAAAAATAGAACTGTTTGGCCATAATGACCATGGTTATGTTTGGAGGAAAAGGGGGAGGCTTGCAAGCCGAAGAACACCATCCCAACTGTGAAGCACGGGGGTGGCAGCATCATGTTGTGGGGGTGCTTTGCTGCAGGAGGGACTGGTGCACTTCACAAAATAGATGGCATCATGAGGGAGGACAATTATGTGGATATATTGAAGCGACATCTCAAGACATCAGTCAAGATGTTTGTAGAAGGCTACCCAAAACGGTTGACCCAAGTTAAACAATTTTCAAGGCAATACTACCAACTACTAATTGAGTGTATGTAAACTTCTGACCCACTGGGAATGTGATGAAAGAAATAAAAGCTGAAATAAATTGTTCGCTCTACTATTATTCTGACATTTCACAT
The DNA here is from genome assembly GCF_023373465.1 of Oncorhynchus keta. NCBI lineage: Eukaryota > Metazoa > Chordata > Actinopteri > Salmoniformes > Salmonidae > Oncorhynchus > Oncorhynchus keta. The sequence goes on along the minus strand of NC_068430.1, from coordinate 50,848,829 downwards.
TGTTAAAATAAAGTGGTGATCCTAACTGACCTAAAACAGGGAATTTTTACTAGGATTAAATGTCAGGAATTGTGAAAAACTGAGTTTATATGTATTTGGCTGAAGTGTATGTAAACTTCCGACTTCAACTGTAACTATATTATACTGATAATACTAATACATTGCTACAGAATTAATTTTACTATTTAATAATTACTAGATATGTAGGACATCATTTTCTTTTCAGACACAGAGCCTGTAATAAAGAGCTTGGAAGGTACAGTCTGTAATTTTAATGGTAGGTTTATTTGAACAGGGAGAGACAGAATAACAACAAAATCCAGAAAAAACATATGTAAAAAATGTTATTAATGCGTTTTTCTGGATTTTTGTTGTTGTTATTCTGTCTCTCACTGTTCAAATAAACCTATCATTAAAATTATAGACTGATCATTTCTTTGTCAGTGGACAAACATACAAAATCAGCAGGGGATTCAATACTTTTTTCCCTCACTGTATATAAGAATGCTGTTCAATCACTGTCCACTTTAATAATGGAACACTAGTCAACTTAATAATGTTTACATATTTTGCATTACTCCTCTCATATGTATATACTGTATACTATTCTACTGTATCTTAGTCTATGCCACTCTGACTCTGATTGCTCATCCAAATATTTATATATTCTCAATTCCATTCCTTTACTTTAGATTTCTGTGTATTGTGTGAAATGCTGTGAAATTGTTAGATATTACTTCACTGTTGGAGCTGGAAACACAAACATTTCACTATAACATCTGCTAAACACGGTGTTTGTGACCAATTTGATTTGATTTGATTTAGCTATGTCTTCTTGAATTTCCCGTTGCATGCAATTCAGCTTTTAGCTCCTATATATACCGAAAGAAAACTAAATGAAACATTACTGCAGATTCATTTTCACAATGTCAACATAAATGATGTAATAAGAAATTACATTATTATGTAATCCAGTCCAAATAAATTCCTTATTGAGATACAAGACATCTCGACTTTACCATAAAGTATCAGTTTTGAACAGTAGATGGCAGAAGTACACTGTCTTAAATACCCAGCGGTGTATTTCAATGTCTTGTGTGTGTGAAATTAAATAATAATATTAATTAAATATAATTTAATTGACTATGATGCAGTATGATCCAGACTGAAACCTTCTCCCTACAGGATGCCAATTGGTTAAAAAACCATTTAATATAATTCGTATTATTCTTATCAATAAGGCTCTAAAACAGAGTTATATCAGTTTGTCGACTGTCGACTTTTGATCACACATTGCCCCTTGCGGCATGGAGTTTATACCTGTATTCCTTTACCTACCTCTATCTTCTCTTTTTATAAGACGATATATCAGTAAGATACATGCAAATGCTATACCATGCTCCCACAAATACACTAAAATCACAAAGCAGAAATTAAGAATAGTATCACTTTTGTATTTCAGACGATTGAAACCAGATTAGTAAGAAATCCTTAACATTTACAGTGAGATAGACATATGAAGTCTACTATAATAGGTTCATATTATACCCGTCTATTACCATACAGCTACTTGTAATATTAAAGACAACTGTAGAAGATCACTGAATGGCAGAGGGGGGCAGTGTACATGACCTTTTATCGCTATAATATGTTTTGTTGCAAGAATAGACGTACTATGGTGTGTGGATAGTTGAAGTAGCTATTGCTAATGCAGGTTTGACTGAATAGGAGCCCTGAGCTGAGCACAAGAGCTGGTAAGATTACCATGGAGCATTCCATGACATTTTCACATGCAAATAGCACTTGATTACTATGATATACCAAAGCCATAAATCATTAGGTCCTTAGCTTTGGTGTGTGGCTATGATACAGTTGTACTAATCTTAAACCATATTCCGCAAAGTAATTACAATTTCAAACATTGAAAATACTGCAACAAAAAGAAAAAGTGGATGAAATATATTCTCTCTAAGAATTACAATTTCTTAAATGTACATCATGTTGACACTATTATTGCACTTCATACACAATGGAAAAAAAATACACAAGTAGCCTTTATACATGTAATGTATATACTTTAACATACAAAGACAACATATACAAAAGTCATAATTTATTTAACATTTTCGACATAAGAACAGTTGTTTAAGATTAGTGGGCAGTAAAGTGCAGTTGTCTTACAACACAAGCTAAAAGTTATTGGTCAACAAGTAGGCTAACTCTCATGGTTAATAGTATAAATGAATTTATATTAGTTTGAGGTATATGTGACAGGATTACATACAAATATATTTAGATCTGATATTTTCTCTTTGTTATTTACAGAGCAGCAATAAAGGGAGTCTCTCTGGACATTCAGGTCTAGAACTATTATCTTTCTGTAGTGAGGTCCAAATGATCTGTGTTTGAAGCCTGTTTTGGAGAAAATAACACATGGAATCAAATACAACATTTCACAACCTGCTAATATATGCTTTCTTATTTTTGTGGAGTTGAATGTACCTTTTTATAGTTATATATTGTGTGTTTATACAACGGGTGTGCCTATTGGTTAAAACCGCATTCTAGCTGGTGTCTATTCCACAAGTGTGTGTGTGTTATATTAATTTGAGATATGAGATATATATCTATTTATACAATATACAGTACCAGTCAAAGGTTTGGACACACCTACTCATTAAAGGGCTTCTCTTTATTTTTCCTCTTCTCTACATTGTAGAATAATAGTGAAGACATCAAAACCGATGCTCATGTGTCTTGGCTGTTCTTGCCATTATATGGACTTGGTATTTTACCAAATAGGGCTATCGTCTGTATACCACCACTACCTTATCACACCGCAACTGATTGGTTCAAACACATTAAGAAGGAAAGAAATTCCACAAATTCACTTTAACAAGGCACAGCTGTTAATTGAAATGCATTCCAGGTGACTACCTCATGAAGCTGGTTGAGAGAATGCCAAGAGTTGGCAAAGCTGTCATCAAGGCAAAGGGGGGCTACTATGAAGAATCTCAAATATAAAATATATTTTGATTTTATTAACATTTTTTGGGGTGCTTACATGATTCCATATGTGTTATTTCATAGTTTTGATGTCTTCGCTATTATTCTACAATGTAGAAAATAGTCAAAATAAAGAAAGTAGGTGTGTCCAAATTTTTGACTGGTACTGTATATATTGTCTTTACTCTGATTAACAGTGCATTCGGAAGGTATTCAGACCCTTGACTTTTCCCCCCAAAAAATGTTACAGCCTTGTTCTAAAATTGATTAAATATGTTTTTCCCCTCATCAATCTACTCACAATACCCCATAATGACAAAGAAAAAACAGGTTTTTGGACATTTTTAAAAATATACAAAAAAACAACTCAAATATCACATTTACAAAAGTGTTCAAACCATTTACTCAATATTTTGTTGAAGCACCCTTGGCAGCGATTACAGCCTTGAGTTGTATTGGGTATGACACTACAAGCTTGGCACATTAATATTTGGGGAGTTTCTCTCATTCCTCTCTGCAGATCCGCTCAACCTTTGTCAGGTTGGTTGAGGACCGTTGCAGCACAGATATTTTCAGGTCTTTCCAGGTTCATGTCCGGGATCTGGCTGGGCCACTCAAGGACATTCAAAGACTTTTCCCGAAGCCACTCCTGTGTTCATGGCTGTGTGCTTATTGTTATTGTCCTGTTGAAATGTGAACCTTCACCCCAGTCTGAGGTCCTGAGCGCTCTGGAGCATGTTTTCATCAAGGATCTCACTATACTTTGCTCCGTTCATCTTTGTCTCGATTCTGACTAGTCTCCCAGTCCCCGCCGCTAATAAACATCCCCACAGCAAGATGCTGCTACCACCATGCTTCACCGTAGGGATGGTGCCAGGTGTCCTCCAGATGCGATGCTCGGCATTCGGGCCAAAGAGTTCAATCTTGGTTTCACCAGACCAGAGAATCTTGTTTCTCATGGTCTGAGAGTCTTTAGGTGCCTTTTTTAGCAATTCCAAACGGGCTGTCATGTGCATTTTACTGAGGAGTGGCTTCTGTCTGGCCACTGTACCATAAAGGCCTGATTGGTGGAGTGCTACAGAGATGGTTGTACTTCTGGAAGGTTCTCCCAACTCCACAGAGGAACTCTAGAGCTCTGTCAGAGTGAACATCAGGTTCTTGGTCACCTCCCTGACCAAGGTCCTTCTCCCCCGATTGCTCAGTTTGGCCTGGCGGCCAGCTCTAGGAAGAGTCTTGGTCGTCCCAAACATCTTCCATTTAAGAATGATGTAGGCCAATGTGTTCTTGGGGATCTTCAATACTGCAGAAATATTTTGGTACCCTTCCACAGATCTGTGCCTTGACACAATCCTGTCTTGGAGCTCTACGGACAATTCCTTCGACCTCATGGCTTGGTTTTTGCTCTGACATGGACTGTCAACTGTGGAGCCGTATATAGACAGGTGTGTGCCTTTCAAATGATGTCCAATCAATTGAATTGACCGTGGAAACATCTTAAGGATGATCAATGGAAACACGATACACCTGAGCTTAATTTTGAGACTCATAGCAAAATGTCTGAATACTTATGTAAATAAGGTATTTCTGTTTTTATTTGGAATATATTTGCAAAAATGTATAAAAACCTGTTTTTGCTTTGTCATTATGGGGTAGTGTGTGTCGATTTCTGATTATTATTAAAAACATGTATTCCATTTTAGAATAAGACTAAGGTAACAAAATGTGGAAAAGTCGAGGGGTCTGAATACTTTCCGAAGGCACTGTAAGTTTCAGTATATGTATGATTTTGAGGTATATTCAATGGTGAAGGTTATTCTTACCTCATCGTCTAATGAAAGCCACAGGGAGTTCACGGTTGGGAACAAGCGTCCCCGAATGGATCGTTTCAACTGGTTCACTATCTGTCGCCACAATTTCATAATCTCTGATGACCTGATAGAAAGACGGGAAAAGGGAGCAATCATTAGATTATGAAGGGCATGTAAAAGGACAAACAGTATCAATTGAGGTAAGACTCACATGGTGACATAAAACCATTTTTAAAGGTTAACACACATTGCAGGACAAAGTCTTCTTGGAACATAAAGTTATAACACTGCCTTCAGAAAGTATTAACCCCTTGACTTTTTTCACATTTTGTTGTGTTACAGCCTGAATTCAATATGAATATAATGACAAAGTGAAAACATGTTTTTAGACATTTTTGCAAATATATTGAAAATTAAATACAGAAATATCTCATTTACATAAGTATTCACACCCCTAAGTCAATACATGTTTAAATGTTAGAATCACTGTTGGCAGCAATTACAGCTGTGAGTCTTTCTGGGTAAGTGTCTACAAGTTTTGCACACCAGTATTGTACAATATTTGCACATTGTTATTTAGAAAATGATTCAAGCTCTGCCAAGTTGGTTGTTGATCATTGTTAGACAGCCATTTTCAAGTCTTGCCATAGATTTTCAAGCCGGTTTAACTCAAAACTGTCACTAGACCACTTAAGAACATTCAATGTCATAAGCAACTCCAGTGTATATTTGTCCTTATGTTTTAAGTTATTGTCCTGCTGAAAGGTGAATTTGTCTCCCTGTGTCTGTTCGAAAGAACACTGAACCAGGTTTTTATCTAGGTTTTTACCTGTGCCTAGCTCTATTCTGTTACCTTTTATCCTAAAACAACTCTCTAGTCCATGCCGATAGCAAGCATACTCATAACATGACGCAGTCACCACCATGCTTGAAAATATGAAGAGTGGTACTCAGTGGTGTTGGATTTATGCCAAACCTAATGCTTTGTATTCAGGACATAAAGTTAATGTCTTTGTCACGTTTTGCCGTTTTACTTTAGTGCCTTATTGCAAACAGGATGTGGTAGTCAGATGATGTAGTCATAAAAAAATAATGTTCAACACTATGATTGCACACAGAGTGAGTCCATTCAACTTATGATGTTACTTGTTTAGCAGAGGTTTACTCCTGAACTTATTTAAGCTTGCCATAACAAAGGGGTTGAAAACTTATTGAGGCATTTCAGCTTTTTATTTTGAATGAATTTGTAGCAATTTCTAAAAACATAATTATTGGGGTATTGTATGTTGGCTAGTGACACAAAATATAAATTGAACCCATTTTCAATTCAGGCTAGAACACAACGTATGTGAAGAGGGACTGTACACATTGAAACCTGACGCAGGAAGACGGAGTAATATACTGTATATCGCCCACAGGTGTTAAGCCCAACCTGCGGTAATACTACAATGTTGGCAACTTGGTGGCCACTTTGGGGGCACAGGAAGTTGTTCTTACCCAGCAGAGTGCCAACTGCAACTGTAGCTCTGCCAGACGCCGCCCAATACACATCCTCTTCCCAACACCAAACGGCACATGGGCAAAGGGGTTGATGGTACTGCTCTCTTTTAGCCAACGCTCTGGCTTAAACCGGCTGCTGTCGTGGAAGTATTCCTCATTGGCACCCTGAGCATGGCTGTTGATCATCAACACTGTCTGCAAATGAAAAATAAAAATCAATCAAATCAAATGTTAAATGAGCCGAGACTGTAATCGCCCCAACATGAGCTCTTAAATGATGGAAAACGAAGTAATCAATTTACCCCCTTGGGAATGGAGTAATCCCCCAACACAGTGTCTTTGTCTAAGGTCCGACTCGTGAAGGGAACTGACGGCGATAACCTGCAGGAATTTGAAAAAAGTGTTTGGAAATATAGTCTTGAAGCAGGAGGATACATATACGTACGTGTAAGCTATTTAGGATCAGTTAAACATACGACAATTTGAAAGGAAAATAGCTAATTTGTCTAAATTCATAGACATTATCTGTGTGAGTTTCTGCATTAAACAACAACAAAAAAACACTTATAAATCGAAATGTCTGTATATTGATTAACCCTAAAATGTTTTTGTTTTCAACTCCAAATTGAGCCCTGTTTCAAATGATCACTCTTTGAGAATAACTTTTCCCGACGCGAGATGCGCATCACTTCACACTGCCAATTTTTTTAATTCGAAAAAATATTCTGTTCTATTTTATTCCGATATATCACGTAGTTTGTTTTACTATAAATTAGGTGTGTGTGTTGACTGTGATAAGGGCTTGGGAAATAAAAGTGTATTGTCTGCTAAATTAACAAAACAAGGCTATGCCATTGCACAGTAAATAGCAAGCTCCACTGCTGAGGTTACTGCCTTTTTGAAGATTGTGTTCCACAATATAATATAACTAGTTGACTTTGTTGTTTCAATAAATCAGTCTTAAATGGCCCTTGTTTTTTTATTGACTGAATATATATTGTGCAATTTAGAAATTAGGATTTGTTATCTGTCATGGTTACGATAAAAAGTACTCAAGTTCAATATATTTAATATGGATTCCCCTGTGAAGAAACAGTGCATAATTGCAGGAAATGGTTTAAAAATTGCAACAACAAATATTTGATTTATTTTTGTGTTTTCATTCAAAATTATTGTCATTTTTTTTGCGCACCCACTTTCAGACAAAGTCAAGCGCCCATGCCTCAACTAATTTGTTTTGGACTTGTGTACCGGTTTGAATGACATACAGTACACGATGACTGCAGTGTTATTGTTTTTGCGTCACATCCCAGTGGAATGTCTTACTGTACCTCATGGATTCCTTGAGGCAGGCCTTGATGTAGGGCATTCTCTGGAGGTGCTTGGCACTGGGAGTCTGACTAGCAGGCAGAACCTCTCTGATTTCTTGGAGCAGCTTCTTCTGAACGCAGGGGTTACGGGAGAGGTTGAAAATAGCCCACAGCATGCTGTTGGCAGTCTAGAAAGCATCAAGAGAGAGAGAGAGAGAGAGAGAGAGAGAGAGAGAGAGAGAGAGAGAGAGAGAGAGAGAGAGAGAGAGAGAGAGAGAGAGAGAGAGAGAGAGAGAGAGAGAGAGAGAGAGAGAGAGAGAGAGAGAGAGAGAGAGAGAGCGAGAGAGAGAGAGAGAGAGAGAGAGAGAGAGAGAGAGAGAGAGAGAGAGAGAGAGAGAGCGAGAGAGAGAGAGAGAGAGAGAGAGAGAGAGAGAGAGAGAGAGAGAGAGAGAGAGAGATGTCAGACTCATTCAGGGAGATACTATATACTGCATTCCATAGAGGGGGTCCTACAGTAGATGGAGCTGAGGAATGTGAGGGGTTCCTCAAGGGCTGTTTCTGTCACATCTGTCACATCTGGACTGCAGACCAGATTACCTCAGCCTTTGAACCACTACTATTACAGTTTGCACCGGTTTGTTTCTTCTCTCACAGGGAGGGAATACCACTTCAAGCGTAGAGTAAATTAGTTAAAACAATGTATGGGAGCAAGAAATGAAGTAAGGTGAAAGTCATCAACAATAAAGGAGTGTCGTGTTTTCCCCTCTTATTTTTCAGAGCAAAATAGGCGCTGGTGCAAGTGAATGATAAATCTGTCCCTGTTCTTGTTTGTACGACCAAGATTCAAATCCGGGGTCCCGCTAAGCTAAAACCTAGGCATTAAACAAGTCTTCAGGTGACAAGCAATGTAACTCATCACAGTTCCCTGGAAAAATTAGAGGACTATCACACTTCAGTGTTGTGACGCTAAATTATTAGCAAGGATACTCATCATGCAAGTGTGGTTCACCCAACCATCTCTGTTACATTTGTCAACTGATCCTTACCGTCTCCACTCCTCCGATCTGGAGCTCTGTGATGGCGGCGTACAGCTCTTTCTTGGACAGGTCACTGTGGCGGTAGATGTCACACAGGAAGTCGTCACTGGGCCCTGTTGCCCCTGCATGGCTCTTTATCTTCTTGTCAATGTAGATTTTGGCTGAGGACAACAACAAGAGACAAACGCGAAATAATTAACTGAAAGATATTTTTTTTAAAGCTAGGTAATTATGACTGCATATAGTCCATTTTTAAAGCCATTCGAAATGGTCAACTTTATTCACCAAAACATGGATTCTATTTGTGAAAAGCTGTAACCAGTCATAAACAATCATAATTGTAAACCTCTACAAACAAGTAAACGATATTTAACAAGCCATAAAATGCCCTCACTTCCACTCCCTATCGCTACTTTCAAAAGCCCTCAACCATCTTTTATCTACTGAACCTGGCCACGAGGATCATTTTTATTTATTTAACCTTTATTTAACTAGGCAAGTCACTTAAGAACAAATTCTTAATTACAATGACGTATAGGAGGGGAATGAGAGTTGAGCCCCCTTAAATGCAACACAAATCAAAATAATGCTAATGCTTCGAACTGCTACAATGGTAAAAGCTTTTTCAAAATCAGTGGAACCCAAGACTGTTCCCAGGGCAGGCCTGGTTGTAGCTAGCTAGATATGTTTGATTTGGCATCGGGGACAATTTTAGGATTTTACCTAAACCTAACTTTTTTTTCTAACCTTAACCTAATTCTGCTAACATGCTTCGTTAATTCGCCTAACCTGTCATGTTAACTATCCTAACCTGCTGTGTAAGTACTCAACCTGCTATGAAAAGTCACTTCTGCAAGTCAAAACTGGCAGACCTGCCCTGAGAGCAGTGTGAGTATCCACTAATGCGATACAGCCCACCTCTGTGGTTTAAAAAGAAAAATCCCATTGTGACTGCACTTGTCATCCCCGTGACAGTCCTGTATTTTAGTCCCTTTTCATGTGTCCCGACTTTTCTTTTTACAAGAAGGTTGTTTTGTCACCAAGGAGTATCGATTAATCAAGGCTACAAGAGTGAAGTTCTAATGACGATCGCCAAATGTCATTACACTTTGTGTTTTTGATTGGATGCAGGAATTATTTGGGTGGACTGAATGTGCGTAGGTAGCCTACTTTTTTTAAGTGATTTGTTTGACAATCAGATGAAAACATTGTACATGTTTTTCCTTTTTCCAATGACATGTCTTGACAATTAGGCCTAAAAGCCACACACACACACACACACACACACACACACACACACACACACACACACACACACACACACACACACACACACACACACACAACACACACACACCACACACACACAAAATAGAGCCCCCCCCACACCTGTGTATATACATATATGTGTGTGTAAGAGAGGGTGGACAGGTGCCTACAAGCCACCGGCAAAAGCAAGCAGCACAACAAACGATCCGTAGCAAGGCCCTGAGCCAACATTCCACTCCCATGTCTCCTCCTCCCCTCCATCCCTGTTCCCGCTACTACAAATATTTGGCAGTGTTCTCCCCCTTAGGTCATCCGGTTTACTACAACTCTGATTGTGTTGTGTAAGAGGGGGTGAGCCAAGTACATGGATCGCAGACAGTGGTGTAAAGTACTTAAGTAAACATGCTCAAACACTACTAAAGTAATTATAGGGGTATCGGTACTTTATAATTTATATTTGACAACTTTTACTTCAGTGTATTCATAAATAAAATGAAAATACCTTTTACTCCCTACATTTTCCGTGACACCCAAAAGTACTGGTTACATTTCGAACACTTAGCAGGACAGGAAAATGGTCCAATTCATCCCTACTGCCTCTGATCTGGCAGACTCACTAAACACAAATGCATCATTTGTAAATTATCTCTGAGTGTTGGAGTGTGTTCTGGCTATTTGTACAAAGCAAAAACAAGAAAATGGTGCTGTCTGCTTTGCTTAATATAAGGAATTTGAAATGACTTTTACATTTTGATACTTAAGTATATTTTAGCAATTACATTTACTTTGATACTTAAGTATATTTAGAACCACATACTTTTAGACTTTTACTCAAGTAGTATTTTGCTGGGTGACTTTTACTTGAGTAGTTTTCTGTTAAGGTATCAATACTTTTACTCAAATATCACAATTGAGTACTTTTTTCCACCACTCATCGCAGAGGCACCCGGTTCATATCTCTCTCTCTCTCCTATCACCTGACTGGAAATTTGCTCAAAGCGGTGTAATAGGTCATCTGGACACGCTCCGGGTGGAAGGATTGGGGGGTGTCAAGAGAGGGGTTGGAAGTGAATGTGGCAGGCATTGAGGTTTCATCAGAGGGAGAGATGACATGGAGATGAGGACACTTAGAGGGAGGGCAGTTGGAAGTGACTAGGGGGGGTGCTTTAGCGGTGGTTGGGTGCGATGTGGTTGCTTTAGTGGTGGTTGGGAGCGAGATCAGGGGGCATTGAGGTTTTAGGGTGAGAGAGTGTACATGGAGGGGAGGTTTCTTTAGAGGGATGGGGAGGGGACCGAGAGTCGGGGGGCATTGTAGGAGGAGTTTTTACCTGTACTGAATATACGGTCCCATGCCGTGGTGTGGTCCTGCCATGTTTTGGTGTTCAGTTTTTTGTGGAGCTCCACTGGCGTGACCATCATGGCGCCAAATGTGCTCATCATCTACACATCCGCAGAGAGAGAGAGAGGGGAAGAGAGAGAGAGAGAGAGAGACTTTAAATGTAACAATCAAATAAAGACATACAGTACATGACAATGTAACAATTTATAGTTGCAACCAGTCATTTTCAAAGTCTACCTCCAGTGTTTCAATATCAACTTATAGCACAGGACCATGGTTACTATAACAAAATGTTGTTTAAAAGATGTTGTAAATACATGCATGTCTCCTGGCTGCTGAAGATATTAGTTTGCCCCGGTAAATTCCTGCCTGCCCAGAGACCAGTTTCAGATAGTCTACTGATTCATCAGTAATTGTAGCAGTGGTGATTAGCCCACTCACTAAAGTGAACTGCACTCTATCTATAGGCTCAGAGCGATATCGCAGTATAGCTCTGTCACAAAAAGATCACTAAGATCATCCCCAAGCCAGGGGTTTTCAGCTGCACCCACAATACCTGTATCACTATATGCAGATAGTAACTGGATGTGTAAAATCAATGACCACTTACCGTCTTTATGGATGTGATAAAGGTCATAGCCTCCTCATTGACATTGTCATGCAGAAGTCCGAAGCGTTTGTCGTAGAGCACGAGGCAAATGGCTGTAATTAGATAATAAAACATTGAAAACATTAATTGAGCAACAACATGCATTAATGTGTTATTGATTTAACTTTTCCTCAGTAGCAAATCAATTATAATGTTCATTCATTCTAATAAGACTTTTACTTAATTTTGTTTAAAAAAAATGCAATTATCATTAAAATAATTCAAATGATTTAATACATCCACATTACATATAAGCAAAAAATCTATATTGTAAATATGTATATCTAGCCACAAATATGTTATTTATATTATAAACAATAGGCTACTTACTCTCCATTGACCATTTATTCAATTCGAAGTACAAGTCCACAAATTGTCCATTGTCAGTCACTTTCCCAATTCTACTAACGAAATCGGCCAACACCTACATTTTGGAGACAATAAAAAGTCATTATTTGATCAAATTCACCTTGAAATGTGCAGTTTTAACGCAGGTAAATGATCTTACAAACCTGGTTTATTTTTCCATCAAGTTTCGCGACTTCTGTGGGTTTCATAAATTTCTGCTGAAACGTGCTTCTCACCCTCTGCCAGTCTTCCCCTTCCCTGAAAATAATCAGGAAATATATTCATTAGTAGGCTACGTCTGTTAAAATAGATTACCTGTGTATTTCTGTTGAGCAAATAGCATGATATCATAGGAATACTGAAAAGTGCCAATTACAGAATAAGAAGTCCATATGCCTCGTCTCTTAAGTCTCGGTATGCTTTCCAGGGTTTGATCTCCAGACGCTGTGGGTAAGCGCTCTCCTTTCTGTAGAGTGCCTCCACTAAGCAAGGTGCGCCAATATGGACCGATTCAAAGGAGCCGAGTTTCATCCGGAAAATCTTTCCGAATTTCTTATGGTAATCAATCTAAAAGGAAGAAATATCAGACACAAAACATTTCATCCACAAATAAAACAACTTCATTATTTATTCAAATGTAATAAAATAAAACATCTGTCGAATTGTTTTTAGTTTTTATTCTTCATCGTATTATTCTTCTCGTTATAATATATTTTTGTTATAATTTACCAATGCATTGTGTTGTCTTTGCAGCCCTCCTTTGAGTAGCAGTTCTATCAAACTTCCAAATAAGGGCCAGTTGTTGGGTCCAGGTATCGAGTCCAGGCTCTGAGTCTGCGAGGGAAGACTGTGTCGACAAGGCGCAACCAATGTAGCATCCTTCGGGTTCAGGACGCACACTGAAGATGTTGGCTTGAAGTGCTGCAAACCAACCGTTTTCTTTTTTAACAATTCTACTATCTGTGGTACCTTTTGGATTTGTGCCCTCATTCTCGTGCTGTGATAGGCTAATAAAGAATAAATACTGGGACACGAATGAATGTATTTGCTTTGTTGGAAACTTGGACGTTTCAGTGTTCTCGTTTCTTGGAACTGTGACGCCTATCACAATATATATACTCTGACAATGTTTATTCATAACCAATCAGGGATCGGGCTTGCATGGTGTGGCGGGCGAGCCCACACCATTCATTTATGGATCCAAACTGTGAGGATCGCATGACCCCAGACAGACGCAGAAAGTGCGCTTGCCTCATCACTTATAAATAAACATATCGGCCTAAACTGAAGGTGACGCAGTTCGCTTGAACCATCAGCAGTCACACTATGAGGGCATGTCAGCGATGAGGATGGCATGTTTTTGGTACCATGTTGTTGCCCTATAAAAGTGCTTACTCACTGAGTGTCAGTTGCCATCGTAATAACCTTGAACCTTGAGAAATGTTTGCTGGAGTGCTTAGGGGGAGCATGTGGGTTTTGTAATACCCTAACACAGGAGCACACACATGGGTACAATCATAGTGCACACAAAACACAAACACACATGCATGACACTGACCAGTGGCGATTTTAGCATGTAAATCTTGGTGGGGGCAACACAAAAAAGTGGGATGCATGCCAGCACTGCTACACCTGGTTATCAGCAGAGCCCTGTCTGACAGCTAAGCAGTTCATTCAGCCTCGTTTCCCGCTTTTAAAAAAACATAGCTGATATGGCTGACTTGCTTAAATACATGTGGTTTCTAATGACAATTAAGATGTACTTGCTATGGCATAAGGGCACGACGAGCGGATAAGAGTGACGACGGACGTAGTCAATATAACTATTTTTTCTGCACTTTTGAAATGTACAGCAACAGAATTCAGATCATGGGCCGTTCTTACAGTGTTCTCCCTGTACACCAAGTCAGAACCATAGGATAAATAAAGGGGGCAAATAAGCAGCCAATGTAAGCTCTTACAATATTGGATGACTACATCCAACATACTACATATCTCTAAAACAGGTTATAGGCTACATGTGCACCACCAAGTTGGAACAGTAGGTGAACTTAAGAGGTGAAAAAATACCAAATGATTCGGGGCGGGTACATTGAACGCTGTTTGGGTATTTGGATGTCAAAAAATTTACACGTCAAATAACACTATTGGACTAATTAAATAAGCTTTTATTTTGACACGTCAAATAACACAATTCTATTATAGAATGTTGTGTGTGCTGAATTTGCACATGCAAGCCAAGCGCCACCACTACTATCAGTAGGACTGTCAAAGCTGTACAAAAGAAAGTCTGCAAACAATCACACACTGGCCATGAACGATGTGTTTACAATACCGCATTGGTGAAAATAGACCAAATTATTAGTGTGAGGCACATGGCTACTAACAGCATACAACACAACATACACTTAGTATTACTTTCTAATACATATCGTATACATATCAAATACATATCACCCTGGCATATTACATCATTTATGCAGCAGCATACAATACATTTTTTAAGGATCGTAACATTTCTTTAATTTTTGCCTAAAATGACATGCCCAAATCTAACTGCCTGTAGCTCAGGACCTGAAGCAAGGATATGCATATTCTTGATTCCATTTGAAAGGAAAAACTTTGAAGTTTGTGGAAATGTGAAATTCATGTAGGAGAATATAACACATTAGATCTGGTAAAAGATAATACAAACATAAAAACCTGCATTTTTTTCTCCATCTTTGAAATGCAAGAGAAAGGCCATAATATAATATTGCAGTTTAGGTGCAGTTTAGATTTGGGCCACTAGATGACAGCAGTGTGCGCGCAAAGTTTCAGATTGATCCAGTGAAGCATTGTAATACAGGACAATATTTTGTGTCAAGTCTGCCCAAATGTGCCAAATTGGTCAATATACATTTTCTCCTGAGCCTTGACATATACACTCACTTTCACACATCTAGATGGCCGGGCGGGGTCGGTGTGGAGCCAGAAACAGCAGCGGTTCAAACTGTAGAACCCAGCTCCTACATTTGAATATTAAAATGGATTTTATCAAACAAAACTATGCTACATTTTATCTCTGGGACCCTCATGTGACAAATCAGAGCAAGATTACTGAATGTACGTACATGATTTACCTTCGGAGGTGAATGTAACAAACCAGTTGTTTTTTGTTGTTGTGCACTCTCCTCAAACAATAGTATGGTATTTTTTCCCCTGTAATAGCTACTGTAAATTGGACAGTGCAGTTAGATTCACAAAATAAATGTAAACATTTTTTTTTTTTTCTTTTTTTTTAAAAAAACTTTCTGCCCATATAAGACATGACTATGTCCTGGAAAGTTGGCTGTTACTTACAACTGTCATGCTAATCACATTAGTGCACGTTAACTCAACCGTCCCGTAATAGGGACATCGATCCCATAGAGGTTTTAAATTTGTGGGCAAATTTTGTCATCAAACTTTGTCATCAAAGTCTGGCATTCTCTGTATTTATGGTGGGAACTCAGGGGGGGAAAAACACAGCCACTCCACTGAATAGCAGGCTAGTGATTGCTTTGCAGTGCTTGCAGTTAGCCACTGATTCCTTGTTGAATTAGTGATTTCCACCTTGTTGTCTAATGGGTCCATGTCCAATGGCCGATGAGCACTGATACGTTTTTGCACCTGGTTCCAAATCCTCGTGACAATTATAGACAGAAATACTCCTCGGTTTCACCAGCTGTCCAGGTAGCTGGTCCGCAGACGAAGAAGCCGGATGTGGAGGTCCTGGGCTGACGTGGTTACACATGGTGTCACGACTTCCGCCGAAGTTGGCTCCCCTGCCTGTTCGGGCGGTGCTCGGCGGTCGTCGTCACCGTCCTACAAAGCCACTACTGATACCTTTTTCATTTGTCTGTTGGTTTTGTCTTATTAGTTTCACCTGTGTGTATTTTAGTTTAATTAGCGTCCTTATATATAGTAGGTTGTCCCGCCCTTGTTTTGTGCGGGATTGTTTTTGTTATCCTGTTATATGGTGGTTTTTCGTGTGTTTTATTCTCCGGACTATTTTGGTCCTGTGTTTGGGCTGGGTATTTTATTCGCCCTGTGTGTTGGCGTGACCGTTGTTTGTGCGCCGGAGAATAAACTGACAAATAACTGAAACCTGCTCTCTACGCCTGATTCCACCCACCTTCGTAATTCGTGACACATGGTCTGTGGTTGTGAAGCTGGTTGGACATACTGCCAAATTCTTTAAAACAATGTTGGAAGCGTCTTATGGTAGAGAAATGAACATTCAAATCTCTGGCAACAGCTCTGGTGGAGATTCCTGCAGTCAGCATGCCAATTGCACGCTCCCTCAACTTGAGACGTCTGTTGCATTGTGTTGTGACTAAACGGGACATTTTAGTCCCTGCGCAAGGTGCACCTGTGTAATGATCATGCTGTTTAATCAGCTTTTTGATATGCCACACCTCTCAGGTGGGTGGATTATCTTAGAAAAGGAGAAATGCTCACTGACAGGGATGTAAACAAATTGGGCACAACATTTGAGAGAAGTAAGCCTTTTGTGAGTATGGAATATTTCCGGGATTTTTTTTTATTTTAGCGCATGAAACTTGGGACCAACACTACATGTGTTTATATTTTTGTTCAGTTAAATTACCATTGGGGTACAATTAGGACTACAATAATGGTGTCTCAGTTTATCTAATCTGCTGTCCCAGTCTACCAAATGCAAACTGAAAATATGCACACAAATGGGTGTGTCATGCCTCCTGTGAATATGATATCAAACATTTGTTTTTTGTGTGTGTGATTAGGAAACATCTTAAGGATTTCAGAATCGTTTCATGTGTTGAGATACTATTTTGGATAGATGTCGAAAGAGGTCACAGAAGACAGAAATGCAAAAGATGTCCCACTTATTCCGATATCATCCTACATCATCGGAGGTCGTTCAACACACTATTAATAGGCGTTTTGCCACCTGACTGAGGAAACAAAATAGATCTCTGTCACCTGTTTTTCCGCAAGGATCATTAACCTTTTGTAGGGTGGCAAGCTTTGACGCTGCATGTTGTCTCGGCTGTTTTGGAAGCACTCCCAGTTTCCCACTCTGTTTTTCTACACGGTCAATGACACATCGAGTAGGTGTGCTTTCTTTCTCACTTTGAAGAGGTTATGTGACAATGAGGAGAAGAGATACACAGTTACTGACATGGACTGGGGTCTTCTCGAGGGAGTCGTTGAGAATTGACAGAAGAGGCCCATTGAAAGTCACATGCCTAATTTAATGAAGTTAATTCTTAATGTAGCACCAGTGCAGAACGTCATCTGACATGACACACACAA
This sequence comes from Oncorhynchus keta, assembly GCF_023373465.1. Classification (NCBI taxonomy): domain Eukaryota; kingdom Metazoa; phylum Chordata; class Actinopteri; order Salmoniformes; family Salmonidae; genus Oncorhynchus; species Oncorhynchus keta. Next base: position 50,831,244 of record NC_068430.1, on the reverse strand, counting down.
ACACAGTATTACCCTGAGAGTGACAGTGCCCACCTCTGTCAGATGTCCTTCTTTCTCTCTTTATGACCACCTCATTAAAAGATGAAAGCGCTTAGGAGCTTCATGTTCCATGCTGGAAAGTGAGAGTTGTTTACCTCATTGTGACAGACAAGTTCAGATAACAGTGTTATGACAACTGGTGTACTGTGTAACATAGCTTACACTTCTCATTTAAGCTTTGTTGAGATTCTTCTGTATTTGGTGTCTCATTCATAAAGAGATAAAAGAAAAGTATTGCTACGAAGGGGACTTTTCAGAGATGTTTGTCACCCACTCGGTGAAAAACATTCCTTGGTGTGTACAGTAACAATCTCAGGTTTAATTGGGAGAGTGGAGAATGTTGCTCAATGTGGTAGTAAATACTTACAGCGCACATGCTCAGGAACTAACATGCTCAGGAACGCACATGCTCAGGAACTCACATGCTCAGGAACGCACATGCTCAGGAACTCACATGCTCAGGAACTCACATGCTCAGGAACGCACATGCTCAGGAACGCACATGCTCAGGAACGCACATGCTCAGGAACTCACATGCTCAGGAACTCACATGCTCAGGAACGCACATGCTCAGGAACTCACATGCTCAGGAACGCACATGCTCAGGAACTCACATGCTCAGGAACTCACATGCTCAGGAACTCACATGCTCAGGAATGCACATGCTCAGTAACGCACATGCTCAGGAACGCACATGCTCAGGAACTCACATGCTCAGGAACGCACATGCTCAGGAACTCAGATGCTCAGGAACTCACATGCTCAGGAACTCACATGCTCAGGAACTCACATGCTCAGGAACGCACATGCTCAGGAACGCACATGCTCAGGAACTCACATGCTCAGAAAGTGAGATTTACAGACAAAAGAAGACAAACATGTTGGGACAGTACAATAACCCAGCCATGCATATTCCCCACTCAGAGACCCACCATGGAAGCATGTGTGTACATGTGCACCGAAGTGTGTTCCATGTAAGTATAAACACATATACACGTGGGGCATTGTCCCCAAACCATTTTTCTTTCATCATTCATGTGTGTTTACAATATCCTCTCTGGCAACCAAAAAAACTCCCCACCACTCACAGCACAGGTTAGTTACAACACCTGTCTGACTTTGGTGCTAGAAAGCAGGCAATGCCAAGGCTGTGTTGATATGAGAGGCACAGAAAGCCCTTAGGTCATTCTGTTGATCATATAAAAATGTGTTTCATGCTTTTTTAACTAGCAGTGACATAGCGAGTTGTTTTTAAAGTGCAGGCTGCATCTGCTCAACTCTTCCCACACAGTTAAGCTTGGGGAGGGTGATGGGGGTGGGGGTGAGGGGGGTAATGGAGACACTACTTTGTTATGAGGCCCTGTGTGTGTGCTTGCGAAGCACCGGGTTCAGGAGGGTGCTTGTGTTCCCTGCTCTGAACTCCTGCACCCTTTAGCGAACGAGAGCGAGAGGGAGGGAGAGAAAGAGGGTGAGTGAGTGAGTAAGATAACATGCACCGTTTGACCTTGCTGCCAACGGAGTGGAAAACTGTGGTGGTGTGCCCCTCCATCTGTGATATGTTCCACACCGGGCCTCTAGCCTCATTTGCATTGATGTGACAACAACACCCATCCCCTCCCACATTGAAACCCCCTCACCTGTGATAAGGGAGAGCTGGTGCCAGGTGTATCTCCAGAGTAGGAGAAGTCATCCTCTGTGCTCCCCAATAGGAAAGTGTTATTATGCTTTGTGTGCCAATCGCTACGATTACAACATGCTTCCCTCAATATCAAACCAGAACAGGGTTCACTTTGAGAAATACTACCACCCACCTCTAAGGGAACTATGCAGGCAGTGGGCGGCATTTACTAAGACAAGCATTTGGCCCGCAGGCCGGGAGTTTGAGACCCCTTGATCTACGGCTAAGGCTTGCTAACTCTGGCTCTCGTGTCTCCAGGTTGGTGAAGTCATAACTATGACATGAGTGCCGTTGTATTCGGCACAACTCTTCAACCAATGAGATTTTAGTTAGCCGGCTAAGCAAGCTGGCGTTGCTAATAATACCTTATTTGTGATGCATACAGTTGAAGTCAGAAGTTTACATACACCTTAGCCAAATACATTTAAACTCAGTTTTTCACATTTCCTGACATTTAATCCTAGTAAAAATTAGGATCAGTTAGGATCACCACTTTATTTTAACAATGTGAAATGTCAGAATAATAGTAGAGAGAATTATATATTTCAGCTTTTATTTATTTCATCACATTCCTAGTGGGTCAAAAATGTACATACACTCAATAAGTATTTGGTAGCATTGCCTTTAAAATTGTTTGATTTGGGTCAAATGTTTCGGGGAGCCTTCCACAAGCTTCCCACAATAAGTTGGGTGAACTTTGGCCCATTCCTCCTGACAGAGCTGGTGTAACTGAAGCAGGTTTGTAGGCCTCCTTGCTCGCACACGCTTTTTCAGTTCTGCCCACAAACTTTCTATAGGAATGAGGTTAGGGCTTTGTGATGGCCACTCCAATACCTTGACTTTGTTGTCCTTAAGCCATTTTGCTACAACTTTGGAAGTATGCTTGGGGTCATTGTCCATTTGGAAGACCCATTTGCGACCAAGCTTTAACTTCCTGACTGATGTCTTGAGATGTTGCTTCAATATATCCACGTGATTTTCCTACCTCATGACGCCATCTAGTTTGTGAAGTGCACCAGTCCCTCCTGCAGCAAAGCACCCACACAACATGATGCTGCCACCCCCGTGCTTCACGGTTGTGATGGTGTTCTTTGGCTTGCCAAAGAGTTCTCTGGTCTGATGAAACAAAAATAGGACATTTATCCAAAAGGTACGATCTTTGTCCGCATGTGCAATTGCAAACCATAGTCTGGCTTTTTATGGTGATTTTGGAGCAGTGACTTCTTCCTTGCTGAGCGGCCTTTCAGGTTATGTCGATATAGGACTTGTTTTACTGTGGATATAAATACTTTTGTACCTGTTTCCTCGAGCATCTTCAAAGTCCTTTGCTGTTGTTCTAGGATTGATTTGTACTTTTTGCACCAAAGTACGTTCATCTCTAGGAGACAGAACACATCTTCTTCCTGAGCAGTATGATGGCTGCGTGGTCCCATGGTGTTTATACTTGCGTACTATCGTTGGAAAGATGAATGTGGTACCTTCAGGTGTTTGAAAATTGCTCCCAATGATGAACCAGACTTGGAGGTCTACAATTTTGGCTTCTGTGGTCTTGGCTGACTTATTTAGATTTTCCCATGATGTCAAGCAAAGAGGCACTGAGTTTGAAGGTAGGCCTTGAAATACATCTACAGGTACACCTCCAATTGACTCAAATGATGTCAATTAGCCTATCAGAAGCTTCTAAAGCCATGACATCAATTTCTGGAATTTTCAAAGCTGTTTAAAGGCACACTAAACTTAGTGTATGTAAACTTCTGACCCACTGAAATTGTGATTAAGTGAAATAATCTGTCTGTAAAAAATTGTTGGAAAAATGACTTGTGTCATGCACAAAGTAGATGTCCTAACCGACTTGCCAAACTGTAGTTTGTTAACAAGAAATTTGTGGAGTGGTTGAAAAACGAGTTTTAAAGACTCCAACCTAAGTGTATGTAAACTTCGGTGCTCATCGGCCATTGGTAAAATATTACACAACAAGTTGGAAATCAGAAATTGTCACGTTCTTTCAAAACCCGTCACCCAATCAAACTAGGGATTGTGTTCCTTCAGCCAGGGGTAACCAAGAACCAGAGGAACATGGGGCGAGAACAGAATGAAGAAGGAGATAAACTCTGAATGATTCCCGACAACAACATCTTAACCGGTTCAGTCCTCATAGTGATCCGTGCCAGACTACTGCCGTTCAGAGTGGTTGCTTCAATGGCTTCCGGCAATTGCTCCTTGGAAAGCCCCAGCTGTTCCACCAAGTCGGCATCAATAAAGCTGCCATCGGCACCAGAATCGATAAAAGCGTTCATCTCTAAGCTCTGATCCTTAGGAAAACGCAGGAAAACGGGGTCTGACAGGAGAGGTCTTTGAGAGGTTGAAACTGGCTCGCTAAAATTCCTCCCAAAACTAGCGAGCCGGGCAGTTTAACGGGCGCTGTGGACAAGCGGAGATGTAATGTCCCGAGCTACCACAGTAGAGACAGCTGTTGGTCTCACGTCTACGTTGGCGCTCCTCCTTAGTTAGCCCGTGTCGCCCCACTTGCATTGGTTCAGGATCTGGTGGCAAGACCCCTCCACAAATCCCGTGTGGGGAATAACGATCAATACGTTCTGGTTCACTTCCTGAACCGAATGGTAACCGAGTTGCTGATTGATTGGATGGGCCCCACTGCTTCTCCCTCCTTCTCCCTCGGACTCTATTATCTACCCAAATAGATAAAGTGACCAAGCTGTCTAGGTCACTAGGCTCTGGATAGGATATCAGCTCGTCCTTGAGTTGCTCCGACAACCCCTGGTAAAAAGCCGCTTGTAGTGACTCCTCATTCCAACCACTCTACACAGACAATGTCCTGAACTCGATCATAAAGTCTGCCACACTGCAAGCCTCTTGGCGAAGAGTGAACAAACGTTTAGCTGCGTCCTTACCTCGGACTGGATGGTCAAAAAGCTTTCTCATCTCTCCCGTGAACTCCTGGTATGAAGCCATGCAGGTCTCCTGTCGTTCCCAAACGGCTGAAGCCCATTCCAGAGCTCTTCCACGCAGCAGTTCAATAACAAAGGCAATCCTAGCCTTGTCAGTGGCGTAAGAATGGGGCTGCAGATCAAACACTAACCCACACTGCATAAGAAACGAACGGCATCTTCCCAAATCCCCTTCATATTTATCAGGCGTCGGTACCTTGGGTTCACAGAAGGAAACCGCACCAGACACGGCAGGTGAGATGGGTGAAACAGGTGGTAAATGAATCGCCGGCAAACTGAGCTGATCCTGGATTTGTGTCAAGCTAGCAGATAAGTTCTGGATTGAACCCGCTATCTCCTGTAGCGCCGTCTTGTGTTGTTCCAATGTCTTCCCCTGCTGGGTAATGGCATGGCAAACGGAGTCCAGGTCCGCTGGGTTCATCCTTGGCCGGATCGTTCTGTCACGTTCTTTCAAAATCGAACCCAGAAGCAGACCAGGACAAGGAGAGTAGGAAGAAGGTGAGTATTTATATACAAGTGAATGTGAATGGGTAGATATATCCAGGTGGCGTAGCGGGCAGCAGTGGTGAGTTGATGGGAGTAAATAGGTGGATCCAATGGGGTAGCGGAATCCTCCGACGACCAGGCGGGAATGGGGTAAATGATCCGGGTGAGTAACTGAAGACAGAACAAACGGAGCTAAGTTTAAGGCAAGCAATACGTTAAAAAAAAAAAAAAAAAAAAAAAAAAAAATCTATCCAACTTGAGGCTGATACTATAGCACAACATACTGTTCATGGCTAACGATCCGGCAGGGAATGGATGTCAGGTCCGGGCTTATGAAGAGGAGAGATGATGATCAGGACCAGGTGTGCAGATAGCTGATGGGATACAGGTGCGGGTAATCAGAACTCCTAACTGGCTACATTGCCCGGCAACCAGACAGGGTGCGTTCCAGGACGCCGGAAAAAACACTCCAGGACAGAACACAGGCAAAAAACAGACTCAGGAAACGGGATTCGTGACAGAAATTCACTAATGAGTGGTTAGGAAAGAATCAGTGGCAAACTGCAAGCATTGCAAAGCAAATACTAGCCTTCCGGCGCCGACAGCGATGGCCGCCTCACTTCGTGTTTCTAGGAAACTATGCAGTTTTTTGTTTTTTACGTGTTATTTCTTACATTGGTACCCCAGGTCATCTTAGGTTTCATTACATACAGTCGAGAAGAACTACTGAACATAAGAGCAGCGTCAACTCACCATCAGTACGACCAAGAATATGACTTTCGCGAAGCGGATCCTGTGTTCTGCCTTTCACCCAGGACAACGGAATGGATCCCAGCCGGCGACCCCAAAAAACGACTTCGAAAAAGGGGAAAACGAAGCGGTCTTCTGGTCAGACTCCGGAGACGGGCACATCGTGCACCACTCCCTAGCATTCTCCTCGCCAATGTCCAGTCTCTTGACAACAAGGTTGATGAAATCCGAGCAAGGGTAGCATTCCAGAGGGACATCAGAGACTGTAACGTTCTTTGCTTCACGGAAACATGGCTCACTGGAGAGACACTATCGGAGACGGTGCAGCCAGCTGGTTTCTCCACGCATCGCGCCGACAGAAACAAACATCTTTCTGGTAAGAAGAGGGGCGGGGGAGTATGCTTTATGGTTAACGTGACGTGGTGTGGCCAAAACAACATACAGGAACTCAAGTCCTTCTGTTCACCTGATTTAGAATTCCTCACAATCAAATGTAGACCGCATTATCTACCAAGGGAATTCTCTTCGATTATATTCACAGCCGTATATATTCCCCCCCAAGCAGACACATCGATGGCTCTGAACGAACTTTATTTGACTCTTTGCAAACTGGAATCCATATATCCGGAGGCTGCATTCATTGTAGCTGGGGATTTTAACAAGGCTCATCTGAAAACAAGACTCCCTAAATTTTATCAGCATATCGATTGCGCAACCAGGGCTGGAAAAACCTTGGATCATTGCTATTCCAACTTCCGCGACGCATATAAGGCCCTGCCCTGCCCTCCTTTCGGAAAAGCTGATCACGACTCCATTTTGTTGATCCCTGCCTACAGACAGAAACTAAAACATGAAGCTCCCGCGCTGGTCCGACCAATCCGATTCCACACTCCAAGACTGCTTCCATCACGTGGACTGGGATATGTTCCGTATTGCGTCAGACGACAACATTGACGAATAAGCTGATTCGGTGAGCGAGTTCATTAGAACGTGCGTTGAAGATGTCGTTCCCATAGCAACGATTAAAACATTCCCAAACCAGAAACCGTGGATTGATGGCAGCATTCGCGTGAAACTGAAAGCGCGAACCACTGCTTTTAATCAGGGCAAGGTGACTGGAAACATGACCGAATACAAATTCCCTCCGCAAGGCAATCAAACAAGCTAAGCGTCAGTATAGAGACAAAGTAGAATCTCAATTCAACGGCTCAGACACAAGAGGTATGTGGCAGGGTCTACAGTCAATCACGGATTACAAAAAGAAAACCAGCCCCGTCACGGACCAGGATGTCTTGCTCCCAGGCAGACTAAATAACTTTTTTGCCCGCTTTGAGGTCAATACAGTGCCACTGACACTGCCCGCAACTAAAACATGCAGACTCTCCTTCACTGCAGCCGACGTGAGGAAAACATTTAAACGTGTCAACCCTCGCAAGGCTGCAGGCCCAGATGGCATCCCCAGCCGCGTCCTCAGAGCATGCGCAGACCAGCTGGCTGGTGTGTTTACGGACATATTCAATCAATCCCTATCCCAGTCTGTTGTTCCCACATGCTTCAAGAGGGCCACCATTGTTCCTGTTCCCAAGAAAGCTAAGGTAACTGAGCTAAACGACTACCACCCCGTAGCACTCACTTCCGTCATCATGAAGTGCTTTGAGAGACTAGTCAAGGACCATATCACCTCCACTCTACCTGACACCCTAGACCCACTCCAATTTGCTTACCGCCCAAATAGGTCCACAGACGATGCAATCTCAACCACACTGCACACTGCCCTAACCCATCTGGACAAGAGGAATACCTATGTGAGAATGCTGTTCATCGACTACAGCTCGGCATTTAACACCATAGTGCCCTCCAAGCTCGTCATCAAGCTCGAGACCCTGGGTCTCGACCCCGCCCTGTGCAACTGGGTACTGAACTTCCTGACGGGCCGCCCCCAGGTGGTGAGGGTAGGCAACAACATCTCCACCCCGCTGATCCTCAACACAAGGGTGCGTTCTGAGCCCTCTCCTGTACTCCCTGTTCACCCACGACTGCGTGGCCACGCACGCCTCCAACTCAATCATCAAGTTTACGGACGACACAACAGTGGTAGGCTTGATTACCAACAACAACGAGACGGCCTACAGGGAGGAGGTGAGGGCCCTCGGAGTGTGGTGTCAGGAAAATAACCTCACACTCAACGTCAACAAAACTAAGGAGATGATTGTGGACTTCAGGAAATAGCAGAGGGAACACCCCCCTATCCACATCGATGGAACAGTTGTGGAGAGGGTAGTAAGTTTTCAGTTCCTCGGCGTACACATCACAGACAAACTGAATTGGTCCACCCACACAGACAGCATCGTGAAGAAAGCACAGCAGCACCATTTCAACCTCAGGAGGCTGAAGAAATTCGTCTTGTCACCAAAAGCACTCACAAACTTCTACAGATGCACAATCGAGAGCATCCTGTCGGGCTGTATCACCGCCTGGTACGGCAACTGCTCCGCCCACAACCGTAAGGCTCTCCAGAGGGTAGTGAGTTCTGCACAACGCATCACCGGGGGCGAACTACCTGCCCTCCAGGACACCTACACCACCCGATGTCACAGGAAGGCCATAAAGATCATCAAGGAGAGCAACCACCCGAGCCACTGCCTGTTCACCCCGCTATCATCCAGAAAGCGAGGTCAGTACAGGTGCATCAAAGCTGGGACCGAGAGACTGAAAAACAGCTTCTATCTCAAGGCCATCAGACTGTTAAACAGCAACCACTAACATTGAGTGGCTGCTGCCAACACACTGACTCAACTCCAGCCACTTTAAATAATGGGAATTGATGGGAAATATATCACTAGCCACTTTAAACAATGCTACCTAATATAATGTTTACATACCCTACATTATTCATCTCATATGTATACGTATATACTGTACACTATATAATCTACTGCATCCTTATGTAATACATGTATCACTAGCCACTTTAACTATGCCACTTTGTTTACATGCTCATCTCATATGTATATCCTGCACTCAATACCATCTACTGTATCTTGCCTATGCCACTCTGTACCATCACTCATTCATATATCTTTATGTACATATTCTTTATCCCCTTACACTTGTGTCTATAAGGTAGTAGTTTTGGAATTGTTAGCTAGATTACTTGTTGGTTATTACTGCATTGTCGGAACTAGAAGCACAAGCATTTCGCTACACTCGCACTAACATCTGCTAACCATGTGTATGTGACAAATAAACATTTGATTTGATTTGAGTGGGTGTGTGGTCCAAGTCTGGGTTTACGGGCCTATTTTCCAAGTTTAAAAGGATAAACATTCAAGATTGGCCATGCTGTCAATCCAGCATCACTTCTGCTGCACTCAAAACAACTGGAAACTCAGAACTGGGAAATCTCAGACTTCAGTGAGTTCAAGACAACTGGGAACTCTGAAAAAGTTAGACTGGGAAAATACGTTTTGAATTGTCATCCAACTTGGAATTCTAAGTTGGGAACTCGGGCCTCTTTCTAGAGCTCCGACCTGAAGATTACTGACGTCATGGATCAACCTTGTTTTTTTCCAAGTTCCCAGTTGTCTTGAAAGCACCATAAATCCAGAGAATGACAGACTTTGATGACAACATTTCCCCACGAAGGACCACCGCTCCAACTTCCTGTTCAAGTAAGCACAGCACAACAAGGTGAGTAAAAACTGTATTGCATGCTGCTGCATAAATGATGTAATATGCCAGGGAGATATGTATAATGTAGCTAAGAAAGTAATGCTAAGAGTATGTTTCTGTAGTAAGCTGTTAGTAGCCCATGTGCCCCACCCTTATTATTTTGTCCCTTTTCCCCTCTTAACTTAACCTACTGTTCTGACTTGGTGGTGCACATATAGCCTATAGCCTGTTTTAGAGAAATGTCATTGTCTGCTTATATGCCCCCTTTATTTATCATTTGTATCTGACTTGGTGTACAGGGAGAATGCTGTAAGAACGGCCCATGTTCTGAATTCTGTTGCTGTACATTTCAAAAGTGCTGAACAAATAGTTATAATGACTACGTATATATATTTTCACACGCTCATTAATGTCTTAATCAAAATTACAGATTGCCTTTAATCCCCCTTATGCCATAGTTTGTAGGTGTCAATTGACAACAGGAACCACATTTGTTTAAGCAAGTCAGCCGAATCAGCAATGTTTTTTTTAAAGGCAATAAATTAAGCTGAATTAATTGTTTCTCTGTCAGACAAGGATCTACTGATAGCCAGGTGTAGCAGTGGTAAGGTTTTGGGACTGCTGTTGGGCCTCTGCTGTTGGGACAGCTTTATGTAGGCCCTAACAGTTTGTGGGCACTGTATGTCACCATTATAGTGCAATTATTGTATTGTTTAGTGTTGTGTTTGTTGTAAAGTGTCTTTGCTGGCATGCATCTAAACTCTTTTTTTGAGTTTTCCCCACCAAGATGTACATGCTACAATCGCCAATGTGAACAGTAGCACCACCCACTGGATTAGTAACTTGTTGTATGTCATGAATGAAATAGGCCAACAGCTTATCATATACTGCAAGTTTATCAATTCCACTTGTGACAGAAAGCAGCCAAGTCAGTTATATTATGTTAATGCTTCCAAAATGGAACATGATGTTTTCAGGCTCAGTCAATCATATCATGTCACATCTAAAACATAAAGGTAACTGTGTCAAATGATTCTGAAATAATAGGTCTATTAATAGTGAAGTAGTTCTAGAGTTTTGTTACACAGTTTTGTTACACCTGAAGTAGCCATTTCAGTGTCTTTTATTTTATTCAGCAACATTCAGCAACATTTGATACAAAGTTGCATCACCACTGAATCATCTGCCTCAATTAGTCTATGCAACAGCTTAAAAGCAGGAAGCCATATCGACAGATTTGTAAAAAATTGTCGCTGTCAAGTTTCATTGGAACCATTAGCCTTGACTTTTGATGTTGCAATTTGGTTGAGAGAACGTGCAGTTTATATCGTTGGGAAAGTAAACACATTTAATGTAACTATTGGTGTTTTGTCATTATTTTCATTTTGATAAACAATTTACATGCGTGGGATGACTTCCATCTACGAAGAGAATGATCCAAATTCTTTAGAGCTTGTGGAAGGTCTTGGGTCAAGATAACAGTGAAGAGGAGTTGGACTTTTCCTACCTGTTTTTGTACAACCCATCTGAGGATGACTTTCGCGGGAATGAAGGTAAGGCTGCAAGCATTTTCCAGAAGTGCAGTCAATCATGTGTTCCAACGACTCTTTTGGGGTTAAAATAATTAAAGGTTTAAATTGGAGTTTATAACGTGGATTTTTATACAGGATTTACAAAACAAAAGTAGCCTTATCATAAATCATATTTTGTACGCTACTCAGAAAAGGCTACAGTCACAAAACAAATAATATATTTCGATTAGCTTTTTCTTGCTTGTTTAAATCCATGGTTTTGTGACTGAGTTTATATTAAGCCAGGTTGAACCAGTGGTGAATGATGGAGTCACTCCATCAATTAGACATGCATGCTATTTTAGGAACATGTTTCCTATTATTACGTGTAATTGCTTGATGTCCATAAAAAAAATTGTAAGAACAAAAAATATTGTCACTAAAATGGAAAGCGTATGGTAATTAGTAAAACGAATAAAAATCTCCATTCTGATCGTGAAATGGTGCAATCCACGATGCACTCGCCTAAATGAGTAATCCCTTCATACTTCCATATTCTTGACAGACAACTCAGGGGTTCCCCCTCACGATGATCACAACCCTCCATCTATGGTGCCCTACTCTTGTGAGGACAGTTCCAGTTGTGCCCATACAACCTCCAGTCAGTCCTACTACCATGGGCTTGTCACTGACTGCCTGTCTGGGCCTGGGTATAACTCGCTGGATCTCCCCTCCAGGCCAGAGGGTGCTCCCTCCCCCAGCCCCAGGATTGAGATCACCCCATCTGGGGACCCTCACCGGACTCAGCTCCTGGATGCCAGCCCCAGATCGACGGCCCTGTCTGTGTCTGGCTATGAGAATACAGCCTATCGAGAGCCTCAGTGCCCAAGCCCTGCCAGCAGCAACTCCTCCACGGGCTGGCTGTCCGAGTCTTGTTCTCCCTGGGTACTTCCCAATGGTGATGGGGGGGGGGCGGTAGGCTTGACCACCATGGACCACCTCCAAGGCATCCACATGTCCATGGCTCACTACTCCCCAGGGACGTCCCCGTGCACCAGCATCACAGAGGAGACATTCCTGGTACTGCAGAATCAGCCGTCATCCTCCCAGCACTCCCATCCCCACCCGCGCTCTCGCTCCGCCTCTCCTCAGGGCAAACGCACCTACGGCCAGTACAGCGGCCCCAGCCCGGGGACCACCAGCCAGCAGCAGCGCTCCCGGAGCCTCAGCCCCTCGCCCCACCACCCCCAAGGACCCCAGGCCCAGGCTGACCCACAGGCCAATGCCCATGAGCAGACTCCCAGCCTTGAAGAGGTGTTGAGCAGCCCCAGTTCCAGCCAGCCCAGGGCGGTGCCCTCCAAGATGGTGCAGCCCAATATGGAGTGCTACACGTACAGAGAGAGCCAGGGGGATGGCTATGTGCACCTCATGGAGCAGGGGAGGAGAGGCAAAGCTGGGGCTGAGACCTACATCCTCCCTACATCTGCCTGGCCAGTTCCACTAGCCCACGGAGCAATCAGGTATAATGTGCAATGGGAATGATGATCCCTCATAAGAATGAGTATTTAATGACAGGCTATGTAAAGAAGCAGTATTAGGAGAATCCTATTGCATTTGAAATTGTGATTTCATGTTCTGATATGTGTTTTGTAATTCTTGTAATGTTACTAATGATCTTACTCCGCTATAACCAGTGAAATCTCTCTCTTCCCTCTTCTGTAGCATTCCTGTACCATCTCTGCCCCCTCTAGATTTGCAATTGCCCAGTCACTCAGACCAATATGAGCTCTGTCTGGAGCAGCAGCCTTAACAGCACCACCGTGCCCACTCTGAGACATAGGGCAGCAGGGGAGCAGTCAAAGCACCTGGTGGAGGACACACTGTGGTTCAGGTACTGGGTGTGGGAGGGGAGGGGAGGTGTGTGTTTAATCTAGGTATGTATGTTTGTGGGGATGGGTGTTGACAATGTGCCTGTGTGGATGTTTGAGTGTGTAAATGTATAGTGCAGCTTGATCTCCCGTGTGTATAAATATGTGTCTGTGGAGGTGTTTCCTTGTCATTGTGTCACCCTGTTTGTCTCAGGTGCCTAGCTGCAATATGTATATGAACATCCTTGTATCAGCCTGCGTTATTATGACTACACCCATTCAACCACAAAACCAGCACAGCACAGTTAAACCAACATAGGGTGTTTTCACATATGAAATCGGTTTCCTGGAGTGTTTGTGAGAATTATACAAAATAAGTTTAGCTTTTACAAGACCTAACAATAATTGTTTCAGGGTAGGATTTGCAAGATGCTCATTCTACATGACGTTAGCAAGCTAGCTTGTTTGTAACCAGCAAAATGTTACACGCGATTCGCACTGCCCCTCACAATACCTAGAACTCTGGTCTTGGATCTTGGACTCACTACTCACGCATGCTTTATACCACAGATCAGGGTACCAAACACTCGTGGATCCAGATCATACAGGGGATAAGTGAAAGCGCCCATACTCTCATGCACTCATCTTTACAATAAGTTATTTACTACAATGTTCTATTCAAGTAGTTTGAGAGGAAGAGTACATGAGTCTTAAGTAAAGGAGACGCCCTGTTTAGTAAGTTGATTTGTGATCCAGCATCTCACACTCAAAACCTCCTGGAATCATCCTTTACTGATGTAAAGGTGAACCCTTTCAACTTATCTCATCCCCAGCAGGCTCTCGAGCAATTGAGCCTTGGATCGAGGTTAACTTTCATCTGATGGAGAATCCAGTAGAAGATATTTCAGGGGCATATTGACTAAGCCATGTTGGTTTTGATGTATAGTTACTAAATTAATGAACGGTCTTCTCATTCCATGACGTGAAAGCCAAGGCATTTCTGGGTCCAGGGCAACAGTAGCAACGCTAACCATCCGCTAATCATCAGCCATCCGCTACATATGCAAATAAGTATGTCAGTGTTGGCCTTTCGTAACCTAATGGAGTAATTTTCCTTCATGATGTAATGGATAAGAACTGTGATATTGTTGAGTATTTATCCCTCGATGTTCCCTAAGTAATTATAGATGTCTCTGATTTCAACAGTTTCGTATTTTGATGAGTAGGTGTCTAGAATTAATTGTGCTACTGTAGATTACACATTAGAATGTGGTGCACAGTTCATAATGGGGAAAAAATGGTCAGAGATATGATTATTTACCCTCGTGTATAAAAGCCTAATGAATGCCAAAGCTGTGTAGTAAAGAGGACACAGTACATATTCTGCTGTTCTATCGCACGTGCAATGATGTCGGCGGGGGGAAGAACCGTGTTCGTTGTTTGCGGTAACATCTTTTGTTTTAATAAATCAAATTTTATTTGTCACATTTGCCGAATACAGCAGGGGTAGACCGTACAGTGAAATGCTTACTTACAAGCCCTTAACCAACAATGCAGTTTTAAGAAAAATACCACCCCAAAAAAGAAAGAAATTTAAATAAATAAAGAGCAGCAGTAAAATAACAATAGCGAGGCTATATACAGGGGGTACCAGTACAGAGTCAATGTGCGGAGGCAGGAAGCTTGTGGATGGCAGGAAGCTTGGCCCCAGTGATGAACTGGGCCGTACGCACTACCCTCTGTAGTGCCTTGTGGTCGAAGGCTGAGCAGTTGCTATACCAGGCAGTGATGCAACCAGTCAGGATGCTCTTGATGGTGCAGCTGTGGAGCCTTTTGAGGATCTGAGGACCCATGCCAAATCCTTTCATGCCCTCTTCACTACTGTCTTGGTGTGCTTGGACCATGTTAGTTTGTTGGTGATGTGGACATCAAGGAACTTGAAGCTCTCAACTGCTCCACTACAGCCCCGTCGATGTGAATGGGGGCGTGCTCGGTGCTCCTATGCTTGTAGTCCACATTCATCTCCTTATTCTTGATCACATTGAGGGAGAGGTTGTTGTCCTGGCGCTAGACTGCCAGGTATTTGACCTCTTCCCTATAGGCTGTCTCATCATTGTTGGTGATCAGGCCTACCACTGTTGTGTAATCGGCAAACTTAATGATGGTGTTGGAGTCGTGCCTAGCCGTGCAGTCATGAGTGAACAGGGCGTACAGGAGGGGACTGAGCACGCACCCCTGAGGGGCCCCCGGGTTAAGGATCAGCATGGCAGATGTGTTGTTACCTACCCTTACCACCTGGGGGTGGCTCATCAGGAAGTCCATGGTCCAGTTGCAGAGGGAGGTGTTTAGTCCCAGGATCCTTAGCTTAGTGATGAGCTTTGAGGGAACTATGGTGTTGAACACTGAGCTGTAGTCAATGAATAGCATTCTCACATACAGTAGGTGTTCCTTTTGTCCAGGTGGGAAAGAGCAGTGTGGAGTGCAATAGAGATTCCATCATCTGTGGATCTGTTTGGTCGGTATGTGAATTGAGTGTGGGCCTACAGTTTCTGGGATAATGGTGTTGATGTGAGCCATGACCAGCCTTTCAAAGCACTTCATGGATATAGACATGAGTGCTACTGGTCTGTATTTAATTAGGCAGGTTACCTTAGTGTTCTTGGGCACAGGGACTATGGTGGTCTGCTTGAAATATGTTGGTATTACAGACTCAAAGGGAAAGGCTGAAAATATCAATGAAGACACTTGCCAGTTGGTCAGCGCATGCTTGGAGTACAAGTCCTGGTAATCCATCTGGCCCTGCAGCCTTGTGAATGTTGACCTGTTTAAAGGTCTTAATCACATCAGCTGCGGGGAGTGTGATCACACAGTTGTCCCTTACAGCTGGCGCTCTCATGCATGTTTCAGTATTACTTGCCTCGAAGCGAGCATAAAAGTAATTTAGCTCGTCTGGAAGGCTCGTGTCACTGTGCAGCTCTCGCCTGTGCTTCCCTTTATAGTCTGTAATAGTTTGCAAGCCCTGCCACATCCAACAAGTGTCAGAGCCGCTGTAGTATGATTCGATCTTAGTCCTGTATTGACACTTTGCCTGTTTGATGGTTCGTCGGAGGGCATAGCGGGATTTCTTATAAGCTTCCGGGTTAGAGTAAGGAAACTTTTAAGATATCCCGCTATGCCCTCTGTCGAACCAATCCCAAACGGACGTGGCAGATTCCAGTATTAATGGTTAAACTGTTTGTTTATTGTTGACAGCTTCATGGGTACAGAGGCAAAGCTCCACTGGGTCTGCTGGTGTTCATCGGAACAGCTGACAAAAGGCTCCTCAAGCCCCATGCCTTCTACCATGTGCACCGCATCATGGGGAAAACCGTCACCACCCCTAGCAACGAGATAATGGTCAATAGCACCAACATCCTGGAGATCCCTCTGGAACCCAAGAACAACGTGAGAGCAGTGTAAGGAGAGCTGCCACATTAGAGACCTGTGCAGTACACACACAGATGTTTTCAGAGCTAGGTTATAAAATAATTAATCAAATAAATGTTCACTTCCCATGTAAAGAATTGACTGTGCTGAGATCCTAAAGCTGAGAAACGCTGACATTGAGCTGAGGACAGGAGAGACAGACATCGGACGGAAGAATACCTGTGTCCGTCTGGTATTCCGGGTCCATATTCCCCATCCAGGAGGACAGTATGTCTCTCTTCAAGGGGCCTCCCTTCCCATTGAGTGTTGTAAGTTAACTTTTGTTCCAGCAACCTGATTTATAACTACTGCAAATAATAATAATAATAATAATAAACTGCAGAGCAATTTAATCCAAACCTTTTCTTCAGTAATGTAATGTAATATAAGGATTATATGACCGGAATTTAGTAAACTGCCTTCCTGTCTATGTCTTCCTGTCTTTTTGAAATATTAGTTATTTTGCTCACAGCGATTTGCTTGTGCAAAATGTCACCCCCGGATTGGAAATAATGTACTCCTATGGTTCTTCTAATGTTCTCCTAATGATATTCTACTGTGGTTCCACAGCCCAGAGGTTGGCCCACCAGCTTCCCACTGTAGAGAGTCAGGACGTAGATCGCTGCTCGGTTCTAGGGGGACAGCAGATGATACTGACTGGACAGAACTTCACCTCTTATTCCAAGGTGGTGTTCACGAAGAATACACCTGGTGAGGAATTTCCAATCAATCAATCAAATATACAAAGCCCTTTTTACATCAGCAGTTGGGCTTTACATGAACCTGGTCTAGACTCCAAAGAGCAAAGAGCAAGCAAAAGCAAGTCATTGTTTCTAGTAATGGCATCTTTAGTATGACTCTGCCAGGAATCAAATCCCAACCTTCTGATCTCTGACTCTCAAACCACAAGGCCACTGACTTTGTACAGCAGTAGTTGATAACTATTGTGTAATAGTTGTCCTATTGAGAAGTCAATTCCCAGAACATTTGCTCTAGATAACAGGTTTACAGTGACGCACTACTCCCAAGTTCAAACAGTCACAAAATAGGGATGCACTGCACATGCTCAAATAACAGCAGAAATGAAAATAATGACTAGATCAAAATGTTCTGTAATATTCAATCATATGCCATTTAGGAGACCATTTTTTCAAAAGCCACCTTACAGTACAGTGTATGTATGTGATCCCTGTAGGGATTGAAGCCATGATCTTAGCATGGCCAGCTCTATGCTCTTACTAACTGAGCCACATAGGGCCTACATATTGCAATGATTCTTTTCCATCATTGTATTGTCACTACAGGATTATGATGCCTCTGTAGTGTCACGTAACAAGGTGTGGGTGCAGAATATAAGTACCATTATTAGTTTGTAAACTGCTCTCTTGTTTACCATGTGGTTTAGTGCGAGAGGATGTGGTTAGACAAACCACAGATATCATCTTCAAGCAAAGTTTTTTTTTGTCTCACTTTACTCAAAACGTGGGCTGTGAGCAGTAGGTAAAAGTTTTGATATGGGAATATACTAGAGCAGAGATGACAGAGAATCTTTACTGATACTGCCTACGTGCCAGTTACTGAGAAGAAACTGGGGGTGGATAGGGGGTTTTCATAAAACCTCACAACCTTGATAGATTTACAAAGGCTTTCTTAACATCCTGAGTATGAAACATGTAATTGCTAAGTTTGTTGCTACCACCACATTACTTTGTTTGTGCCATTTGTGTTTTGGTCGGATCCAAAAAGTTCCATTTGATTATAAATACACTAGTTAGCTCCTGTTTAAGATAATATTTATTAAATAAATACAAGAATGTTACTCCAGTTTTACTACTCTAGCTGCCTTCACATCCCTCCCTGCTAATTTTTAGAGTTTGTTCATATCAATCTCTTCTCCACTCCTATTATTTAATTCAATTTATTCCATTTATGCTAATGGAACACTGCATTGATTTGTGTTTCTTTCAGATGGGCTGCAGATTTGGGACGTGGAAGCATCAGTAGACCGAGACAAAAGCCAATCAGTGAGTTACTGTCCTAACACATTTATGAACAGTGACATTAAACTACTACTGGCTTTATAAAGTACTACCTAACTCCTCTTCTTCTACATATATACAAAAGTATGTGGACACCCCTTCAAATTAGTACATTTGGCTATTTCAGCCACACCCATTGCTGACAGGTGTATAAAATCGAGCACACAGCCATGCAATCTACATAGACAAACATTGGCAGTAGAATGGCCTTGCTGAAAAGCTCAGTGACTTTCAACATGGCACCGTCATAGGTTGCCACCTCTCCAACAAGTACATTTGTCAAATTTCTGTGCTGCTAGAGTTGCCCTGGTCAACTGTAAGTGCTGTTGTGTAGGAGCAACAACGGTTCAGCCGCGAAGTGGTAGGCCACACAAGCTCACAGAACGGGACCACCGAGTGCTGAAGCAACGTCAGCACAAGAACAGCACAAGAACAGGTCGTCAGGAGCTTCATGAAATGGGTTTCCATGGCCGAGCAGCCGCACACAAGCCTAAGCCATTGGACCCTGGAAACACGTTCAGTGGAAACACGTTCAAGCAGTGGAAACACGTTCTCTGGAATGATGATTCACGCTTCACCATCTGGAGAATCTAGGTTTGGCGGATGAAGAGTAAGCTTAACGCTACAGCATACAATGACATTCTAGACAATTCTGTGCTTCTAACTTTGTGGCAACAGTTTGGGGAAGGCCCTTTCCTGTTTCAGCATGACAAATGCCCCTGTGCGCAAAGCGGGGTTTATACAGAAATTGTTCGTCGAGATCGGTGTGGAAGATCTTGACTGGCCTGCATAGAACCATGGGCCTCAACCCCATCAAACACCTTTGGGATGAATTGGAACACCGACTGCGAGCCAGGACTGGAAGCAAGTCCCCGCAGCAATGTTCAAACATCTATTAGAAAACCTTCCCAGAAGAGTGGAGGCTTTCATAGCAGCAAAGGGGGGGAACCAACTCCATATTAATACCCATGATTTTCGAATACCACATACTTTTGATATTGTAGTGCATCTCACACAGCCTCACGCGACATGGTATATCCACAGTTCACACTGTCGCCCAGTGATACTCTATGACAAATGTCTGATGTTCTACTGTACCATATTATATCAAGAGCGTGCTGTTTGTCGAGATCCCTCCATATCGAGATCACACCATTTATCACGCGGCTAAAGTTAACTTCTATGTGATCTTCTATGTGATCAACGGGAGGAGGAAACGCAGTCAGGCGCAGCACTTCACCTACACTCCTTTAACAGGTGAGTCCATCAATACGCCTTATATATTTTTTTACGTTATTAGAACTGGATACGGCCACACCTTAAATTTCAGTAACTTTATCACTATCCCATTGCTTACTATTTAAAGGGATAGTTCCCCCAAATTACAAAATTACATATTGGCAATCGGTGGCGCCTCTGCCTAAACACAGAGTAAGCATCGTGCTGTGTGTAGGAAGTCAGTCAGGGTCTGAACTTACTGTTGAGAGACAGCATAGTACAATACACAACGTGCAATTTAGAAATGTGGTTGTGCATCAGCAGTTTTCATCTCGTTATGTCAGTCAATCAATTAGCCCATGTCAAGGCAAGGCACGTGCCCATAGGCAACCTAAACCTAAAAGGCTAGAGGGCTTTCTGTCGACAATATATAATTTTGTAATTTATGTGAACTTGTTTTTAGCGCCAACTGTCATTTAAAACTCAGATCATCCAAAGTCTAATTCCGATTTACTGTTCTTTTCAGCTCCCGCCATTAAAACGGAACCCATAGATGACTTCCAGTTTGGCCAGCTGGGTTGTACTGTGTCCAAGGTCCTAGGAGTTTCACCCAAGTCCTACCACAACACCCCCAGTAGCCACCTTACCACTAATAGCCACGAGGCTGGCTTGACAGCCTTAGCAGCCTGCCAGCAGGCGAGCCACCACGACTCCATTATCAGATTTTCAGCCTATCAACAACAAGACCCATCTGTCTATTACCCCAGTAAAATCAGAAGTCTGGGCAGTAACCCTGTTCTGTATCAAGATATGAACCACCACCACCCGGTGATGATCCACTATGGCTCCCCATCTCAGATGTCCTATATCGGTAGCCAGCACTACTCTACCCTAGTCTCCCAGCCTTTCAACCACTCTCACTCTGCCACCAATCAGCGAGTTGTCAACATTGCGGTCCCATTGGCCCAACACCAGCATGTCACCATGGTGGGTGATGGGTACCGGGCTGCACCTTCATCATGGAAGGTTGATGCCTCACCAGAGGCCTGTTCATCAGAAGGCCAGTACCAGAACTTTATGCAGATGGTGGTGCCGGTCTTGGGCACGTCTCCACGACTACCACCACGAAATAGCCCTACCCTGGCCCAGAGGGGTCCAATAACGGGGATCCAGAGTGGGCCAGTCCTGGAGAAGGTGATCAAGTCTATCTGGATGATGGTGAGTGAAAAACAAAGTGGATACTGCAGAAATGTACTGTACCCCATTTAGTCTTGAGCGATATACCGTTTATACTGTATACTGGGGTATTTTGAAACGGTATGATTCAGACAGTATGATTTTCAATAGAGTTTAATTTAAAATAAAATAAATACAAATTAATTTGTTGAGGGCAGGGGTGCGTGCCACTGCTTATAACTATAGAAATCTAAGATGTGTGAAATAATTTATATCCAGCTCAGGGCTCCAGCTATGCATTTGGTTTGCTAACTTGCTAGCTAAGTGGTCAAGATCAAACGTCTTGGTTACAGCAGAGACATTCAATCCCCTCCTGGATCAAGATCCCTGTTGCCGAAATGGTTTTGAAATAGTGCCCCTTGTGTGCACATTCGGTAATACCGTATACTCCGGTGTGGTGGAAACGGTATGAAGCTATGAAAGCCTGTATACCGCCCAACCCTAACCCTATGCTCCTCTCACTTGTTGTTTTGAATTGGTGAGAATGACTATGGTTAAATGGTTATTGTTATTTTGGTGGGGATGCTGGAAATTTAGATGCTCAAAAATGTTATACAGTACCCAGCAACATCTTTAAAGAAACTCTCATGTGTTTGAGAGAGGAAATACATTTATTATTGTCCCTAAGCTTGTTCAAAGGAGATACAGATGATAAACAGGAAATATAGAGCACATGTAAATAATGTATATGTATATGTATATGTATATATGTATGTGTGGATGTATGCATGTATTCATTACGTGAATGTCTGTCAGCAGTAGCCTGCCAGAATAAGCTGCTGGCCCCTTGACTTTGGGCCAGACAGAGGAGTGATATGGACTTCTACTCTGACACTCCGTATGAGTTGGTCTCTTATCTCTGAATCCTAAATCAACCCCTAGCCCCAACACTAGATCCACTTTTTGAGATCTTACAAGATAGAATAGGAATACGCAATATGGTGACAATTCCACTTTGTATCAGAGGGCAAGATGGCGTTGCCACAGTGTTGCATACACTTAACCTATCAGATCAACAAGTATAGTGGAGTCCAAAATTATTGGATCCCTTGATAAAAGAATAGCAAAAAATCTTGTATAAAATAACACAAATACTGAGCTATATTGTATGGTAAAAATATATATATGCAGTTCAAGTCGGAAGTTTACATACACTTATGTTGGAGTCATTAAAACTTGTTTTTCAACCACTCCACAAAAACTATAGTTTTGGCAAGTCGGTTAGGACATCTACTTTGTTCATGACACAAGTCATTTTTCCAACAATTGTTTACAGGCAGGTTATTTCACTTATAATTCACTGGATCACAATTCAAGTGGGTCAGAAGTTTACATACACTAAGTTGACTGTGCCTTGGTGGCATGCCTTTAGAAGCTTCTGATAGGCTTATTGACATAATTTGAGTCAATTGGAGGTGTACCTGTGGATGTATTTCAAGGCCTACCTTCAAACTCAGTGCCTCTTTGCTTGACATCATGAGAAAATCTAAATTAATCAGCCAAAATTGTAGACCTCCAAGTCTGGTTCATCCTTGGGAGCAATTTCCAAACACCTGAAGGTACCACGTTCATCTGTACGAACAATAGTATGCAAGTATAAACACCATGAGACCACACAGACATCATATAACTCAGGAAGGAGACATGTTCTGTCTCCTAGAGATTAACGTACTTTGGTGCGAAAAGTGAAAATCAATCACAGAACAACAGCAAAGGACCCTGTGAAGATGCTGGAGGAAACATGTACAAAACTATCTATATCCACTGTAAAACAAGTCCTATATTGACATAACCTGAAAGGCCGCTCAGCAAGGAAGAAGCCACTGCTCCAAAACCGCCATAAAAAAAGACAGACTAAGGTTTGCAACTGCACACGGGGACAAAGATCTTACTTTTTAGAGAAATGTCCTCTGGTCTGTTGAAACAAAAATAGAACTGTTTGGACATAATGACTATTATGTTTGGAAGAAAAAGGGGAAGGCTTGCAAGCCGAAGAATACCGTCCCAACCGTGAAGCACGGGGGTGGCAGCATCATGTTGTGGGGTGCTTTGCTGCAGGAGGGACTGGTGCACTTCACAAAATAGATGGCATCATGAGGTAGGAAAATCACATGGATATATTGAAGCGACATCTCGCAAATGGGTCTTCCAAATGGACAATGACCCCAAACATACTTCCAAAGTTGTGGCAAAATGGCTTAAGGACAACAAAGTCAAGGTATTGGAGTGGCCATCACAAAGCCCTGATCTCAATCCTACAGAAAAGTTGTGGGCAGAACTGAAATAGCCTGTGCGAGCAAGGATGCCTAAAAAACCTGCCTCAGTTACACCAGCTCGGTCAGGAGGAATGGGCCTAAATTCACCCAACTTATTGTGGGAAGCTTGTAGAAGGCTACCCGCAACGTTTGTCTCAAGTTAAACAATTTAAAGGCAATGCTACCAAATACTAATTGAGTGTATGTAAACTTCTGACCCACTGGGAATGTGATGAAAGAAATAAAAGCTGAAATAAATCATTCTATCTAACTATTATTCTGACATTTCACATTCTTAAAATAAAGTGGTGATCCTAACTGACCTAATACGGGGCATTTTTACTGGGATTAAATGTCAGGAATTGTGAAAAACTGAGTTTAAATGTATTTGGCTAAACTGTATGTAATCTTCCGATTCAACTGTATACAGTACCAGTCAAAAGTTTGGACAGACCTACTCATTCAAGGGCTTTTCTTTATGTTTACTATTTTCTATAATAATAATAATAGTGAAGTCAAAACTATGAAATAACACATATAGAATCATGTAGTAACCAAAAAAAGTTTTAAACATCTATATATATTTGAGATTCTTCAAAGTCGCCACACTTTGCCTTGATAACAGCTTTGCACACTCTTGGCATTCTCTCAACCAGGCAAGGTAGGGTTGGTATACAGAAGATTGCCCTATTTGGTAAAAGACCAAGTCCATATAATGGCAAGAACAGCTCAAAAAAGCTGAGAAACGACAGTTCATTGTTACTTTAAGACGTGAAGGTCAGTCAATCCGGAAAAGTTGAAGAACTTTGAAAGTTTGTTCAAGTGCAGTCACAAAAAACATCAAGCGCTATGATGAAACTGGCTCTCATGTGGACCGCCACAGGAATGGAAGACCCAGAGTTACCTATGCTGCAGAGGATAAGCTCATTCGAGATACCAGCCTCAGAAATTGCAGTGCAAATAAATGCTACAGAGTTCAAGACACATTACAACATCAACTGTTCAGAGGAGACTGTGTGAATCAGGCCTTCATGGTCGAAATGTTGCAAAGGAACGACTACTAAAGGACACCAAGAAGAAGAAAATACTTGCTTAGGCCAAGAAACATGAGCAATGGACATCAGACCAGTGGAAATCTGTCCTTTGGTCTGACGAGTCCAAATTAGAGATTTTTGTTCCAACCGCTGTCTTCCGCATGTGCGGTTCCCACATGAAGCATGGAGGAGGAGGTGTTGGGGTGCTTTGCTGGTGACACTGTCAGTGATTTATTTAGAATTCAAGGTACACTTAACCAGCATGGCTACCACAGGATTCTGCAGCGATACGCCATCCCATCTGGTTTGCGCTTCGTGGGACTGTCAATTGTTTTTCAACAGGACAATGAGCCAAAACATACCTCCAGGCTGTGTAAGGACTATTTGACCAAGAAGGAGAGTGATGGAATGCTGCATCAGATGACCTGGCCACCACAATCACCTGACATACTTTGAAGAATCTCAAATATGGTTATTACATGGTTATTACATGACTCCATATGTTATTTCATAGTTTTGATGTCTTCACTATTATTCTACAATGCAGACAATAGTAAAAATAAATAAACTCTTGAATGAGTAGGTGTGTCAACATTTGACTGGTACTCTATATACTCTATATATTATGCTAATGTGATTGCTCAGAGAAATAGATTTTGTTTATCAAGTATTCTCAAAAAGGTAAGTCAAAATGATTGGATTCTTTGTTTTCAATACTCCAGCACTCTTCCCATTTGAGGATAACGACACAGCCTTTAAAACATTTTTTTATGAGTGTGGAGGACACATTGAGAGGGAACTCAGCTCATTCCTCCATACATAACCTTCCCAGATTCTTGACATCCTATGTCTGCGCTGGAGTATTAAAAACAGGGGGTCCAATAATGTTGACACCTTGCTCTTTCTGAGCAATTGAGACAGTATAAAATTATCAAATTAAAATGTGGAGCATAAAATATAGCTCAGTATGTATTTATTGTATAGTTTTTTTTGCTCTTCTTCATCAAGGGATCTACTCATTTTGGATCCCACTGTACCTAGAAGGTAGGGTGAAAGGGTATAGGGATTGACTTGAGATTGAGAGTAACTCTTTTTAGTGAATTCTCCCATTCCCATGCTTATCCAGCGACAGTATGTGGGTCAAAGCTTTACATAGTCACCAACCAAGCCAATTGATATTGAGTTCTCTGTGTTTGAACCAACACTAAGCCTGGAAAGGTCAGTGAGAGTACACACTATTGATCATGTCATAATGGGTACAATTAGATCCCCCTAATCGCAAAATGTGCTTTGGCATTCAGATAATGATGATTCAGCAAGCTTCCATCATGGCTATACACTCCATTACATCTAGTAATTTGAGTGTTATATGTGTGTTGTGTTGATGAATCCTGATGCCTGTTACCTTGTGTGTTCATTTATGGTTCATTGCTTTTCAAAGGTAAATAAAATGAAGTCGAGCATGTGATCTGGACAAAATTGGCATACAGTATTTAGCATAAAGAAAAAGAGGCAAGGCCATATATTATGGTAAAATTGATTCAGCCTGTTTTAAATACACATCAACCCATATACTTGACAAATGTTTACATTTTAGTCATTTAGCAGACACTCTTATCCAGAGTGACTTACAGGAGCAATTTGGGTTAAGTGCCTTGCTCAATGACAGTAGATGAAACATGGTATGAAACATACCAGTAGATGAAACATGGACGGTATTTCAAAGAAACCAAGAAAAAAACAAAATTCTGTGAAGCGGTGCGGATAATGTCATAATACATTGAGTGAGTTTGCTACAGAATGTGGTTCATTAACAAGGACACAATGCCCTTGGTAAGCTTATAATGTAGGTGTCAGAAAACACAAACCTCTGTGCATTCTACCCTATTTACAAAATGATCCAGGAGAAAAGCTTCCATTTAATCTTATGTATAGTGAAAAAATATATAAACGCGACATGTTGGTCCCATGTTTCATGAGCTGAAATAAAAGCTCCCAGAAATGTTCCATATGTACAAAAAGCTTATTTCTCTCAAATGTTGTGTGCAAATGTTTACATCCCTGTTTACATTCCTTTACCAAAATAATATTTCTACCTGACAGGTGTGGCATATCAAGAAGCTGATTAAATGACATGATCATTACACTGGGGGAAATAAAAGCCCATTCTAAAATGTGTAGTTTTGTCACACAACACAATGCCACAAATGTCTCTAGTTGAGGGAGCGTGCAATTGGCATGTTGACTGCAGGAATGTCCACCAGAGCTGTTGCCAGAGAATGTAATGTTAACTTCTCTACCATAAGCCGCCTCCAACATCATCACTTTACCTCTACCTACATGTACATATTACCTCAATTACCTCGACCAACATGTGCCCCCTCACATTGTGCCGGTACCCCTTGTATATAGCCATGCTACTGTTATTTTATTGCTGCTCCTTTATTTTGTTATTTTTCCATTTTTTACTTCAGTTTGAGTAAATACTTTAACACTTATTTTTCTTAAAACTGCATTGTTAGTTAAGGGCTTGTAAAGTAAGCATTTCACTGTAAGGTACCTGTTGTATTCAGCACATATTACATCATTTGATTTGATCAACACATTGCCTGCAGTACTCGTGCCCAACAACAACTTAGTTAAATTAGGAAGTTTTCCATCTTTATGACTGTCATGAACGTGAGGAGAGACGGACTAAGGCGCAGCGTGCTCTGAGTTCCACATATTTTATTTTGTGAAACTTGGAACAAAACAAATTAAGACATAACGAAACGTAACATAGGTGGTGTAAACTAGCACACACACAAACAATATCCCACAAAACACAGATGGGGAAAAAGGCTACCTAAATATGATCCCCAATTAGAAGCAACGATTACCAGCTGCCTCTAATTGGGAACCATACCAAGCACACCAACATAGAAATATGAAAACTAGAACACCCCTCGTCACGCTCTGACCTCAACACCATAGTGAACCAAGGGCTCTCTATGGTCAGGGTGTGACAATGACCGGCCCCAGTAAAACTAACTTAAGAACATAAGTCTTTTTCTTAATTTTTGGGGGGTAATGTAACTGAAAATAAAAAAATACAGCCCTAGCAGAGCCCAGAGTCCCATGGGGACGTCCTCTAGGGTGAGGATGTTCTTCCCATAAAAGGCCAGCGTGATTTCACTCTCATGGTGAAATGGATCTCCGCCAATGTGCAGTAAAGGAGTGGGGAGCGATGAAATCTGTGTTAACAAAAGTAAGAGAAGATTAATACACATACAATTAACAAATAACATAAATGTTCAGCTGTAGTTTTATATAAGCATGCACACTTATGTTTATGAAAAAACAGATTATTTGTGCATAGGCATACCTTGTCATGGACATAAAGTCCACTCGGGTCCTCATTGAAGAGGTAGGGCAAGAGCAGGATCGCTGCTGTGGTCTTGAGTCCTAGTAAAGTAAAGCAATGATCTTACTACAATTGCTAATTTTATTACAAAATACATTTTTGATGTACTATGTATTGGCTACATTAGAGGAAGGGAAGGAAAAAGAGCAAATACCCATGTGTGTCTCTTCTGTATTGTCTTTCAGGGATTGCCGAAATAGCTGGATGATGTCCTCACCCCTGCCTCGCCTCTCTACCTCTGCTATAATCTTGCCGACTAGCCTTGCGGAGTCCTTGAATGGTCTTTTCGTCTATGTCCATTCCATGGCCTTGATTAATTTCTGAGAAGATCATTTGCACACATTTGTATGTTAATAGATTTCAGTTTGTATTGCCTGCTGTGTAGGTTAAATGTACACTTCAAATGCAGCTGTCCTTCTTCTTGATCCCAATTGCATTGTGTCCATGTTCTGTCCTATAAGAATTTAAAAGGAAGAGAAAATGTGAAAAAAAAGTCTTACAAACATTTAATTTGTTATTTTATTTAATAGTGAAAGATAAAGGGCATCGACATACAATTGA
The DNA here is from genome assembly GCF_023373465.1 of Oncorhynchus keta. Classification (NCBI taxonomy): domain Eukaryota; kingdom Metazoa; phylum Chordata; class Actinopteri; order Salmoniformes; family Salmonidae; genus Oncorhynchus; species Oncorhynchus keta. The sequence continues at coordinate 50,803,060 of NC_068430.1, read as the reverse complement.
ATGCAAAATAGACAAACATATTGGAGAAAGCGCTAGCCAATACAGTAATGCCATACAGGCCTAATATCAAATTTCAAGCTATCTTTGTACACAAATTGTTCAATATTTTATCAGGTTGACTTGAAAGATTATACGCAACATTTTGCTGCGTGGTAATACTGTGTTTGGATTCTGAAGGGCATGCATTTACACAAAATAGGTAGTCTAGTCACTGTATTAATATCATTATGCATTTGAATCCCATGTATTGTACATGTAATGTTATGCCCCCTTGTGAGTTCCTAATAGTATTACATGCTATATAAAGGCGAAACCCTCCATTCACCGATTCAGTTCATTGTAACATCTCGATTGGACAGGTCACCGTCGTTAGTATGTTGGCTGTTTTGTTGGTTAGCTAGCTAACGTCAACGAAGCAACGAAGCTAACGTTCATTCTCACAAATGTGAGAAATGCTTTAGATTGGAAACGTATGTTAATGAGTGTAAAGCCATGTTGGCTTTATGGAAAAGATATACAATATATGGGACAGAATATAGTTGAGGAAATCATACAAACCTAGTTCTGCCTAGTTTGGACATAACGTTAGCTATTTACGTTAATTATTCTGAACTATAGCTAACTAACGCGACAGCTAACGTTATGGAAGCTATTCACAAAATACCATAATTGTGTTCGTTATTCATTAGTATTGTATATTATTAGATAAATTATTTCGATACATATTCAGAGCCAAACATCAACCCAACTTACCTTTTTAACTGTTGTCGCATTCAAACTTGGCAAGAGCGTTTTTCAATTGCAATTGCAAATTCCCCGGAAATTCATAGGTGGGTGGGCCTGCAGGTATTTGGGTTGCCCCCCCCCAGAAAATATAATAATAATAATGTTTTTTTGTTTTTGGGAAAGTAGCTAACTTCCTGCAATTATACACATTTTGCTATGGGGCAAAGAGAAAATGTGCAGTTTTATTGCTCATCTCATGCTATTCTACACATTTTGCTATGAGGCTCAGACAAAATGTAGCATTTTTTAAAGCTAAAAATCTAGGTGTTTTGACTGTGATAAAGGCACTGGATTAGCTGTCTTGTTTGCTAAATGAACAAATAAAATAGACTGGAATGCTGTATATAGCCATAGAAGCACAGTAAAATATGCCTCAATGCAGTCATATTCGTGGCTTATTGGGGATTTAGCTTTAAGTTAATTATTTTGGCAACCCATCTCATGAGAGTGAATGTCATTCCAGTTCATCAGTTCTGTTGTATTTAATCAAATCTGACTAACTCAGTTCACTGATCTATGGAGTGATTTCTGATAACAGTGAACATTCCCTCTTAATGGCGAAGGTGCATATAGATGGAGGAATTCAAATATAACGTCTTCATTTGAGCACTATCCACACCATTTAAAGTATGGTGCGCAATGTGGTTCAATGTGCCTATAAGTAACAGAGAGCACTCTACAATACGGCAAAATAAGCAAATAATGTGTTTGTGGTAAGTACATGGGGGCCACCATCTTTGCATCTTCACCATTTTGGGGCTGCATGTTTTCAACTTCAGGGTAATTGAAACAGGCTGAGCAGGAAGCTTTTTATGTCAGTAAAGATAGAGCTAGTAAGCTAGCTACAGTATAAGCTAAGCAGCTGATACCAGCAACTTGTTAGCAACACTAAAAAAGTACTTCCGGATCACAGAATTTCAGAAATGTTCTAAAAAATAAATAAAAAGTCCCCCTCGTAACAGTAAAACATGTACCTGTATTTATTTATTATTAGGGCTATTATCGCCACACCAGCGGTCACGAGTCATGACAGCAGTAAATTTTGTCATGGTTATTAGGCTGCTGATGGTCATTACTAGCCTACCACACTTCCTGCCAGGTACTCCGCATTCTATTGTCCCTCTAATCACTCTGACATCAATGCAAATCTAATCAAATACTTAATGAGAGCCTATGAGCTGGTGTTGTGCTACATTTCTATAGGCTTTGCAATTGTGTGAGAGAACAAAGTTTTGATGGCCTCTATTAAAAAGAGGAGGATCCCATCAGTTTTCTATAGGCTAGGCCTACTATATTTATTTATAAACGTTCCTAATATTAAGCACATATGTGTTAATATTGCTTCAGTCCCTCATGAAATAATCCCCTATATAGATTCTACAGACCCTACTGAGTATTCCCAACCCCACTTTTACATTGGCACATAGAATAGTTCTCTCTTTAAGCCAATATGTAATTTATGCACGTAGAATAGTACTCTCAATAAGACAATGTCATTTATAGGCCTACAGTGTATTTCATTGGGACCAATGGAATGGGTGGAGTAGCAAGTGGCCCTCGCTTCATACTTGTCGTCAAACTCACTGGCTCCAGTTAATCTACAAGTCTCTGCTAGGTAAAGCCCTGCCTTATCTCAGCTCACTGGTCACCATAGCAGCACCCACCCATAGCACGCACTCCAGCAGGTATATCTCACTGGTCACCCCCAAAGCCAATTCTTCCTTTGGTCACCTCTCCTTCCAGTTCTCTGCTGCCAATGACTGGAAGAAACTGCAAAAATCACTAAAGCTGGAGACTCTTCTCTCCCTCACTAGCTATAAGCACCAGCTGTCAGAGCAGCTCACAGATCTCTGCACCTGTACATAGCTCATCTGTAAATTAGCCCATGCAATCTACTTCATCCCCATACTGTATTTATTTATTTATCTTGCTCCTTTGCACCCCAGTATCTGTACTTGCACATACATCTTCTGCACATTCTACCATTTCAGTGTTTAATTGCTATATTGTAATTACTTCGCCACCATGGCCTACTTATTGCCTTACCTCTCATCTTACCTCATTTGCACATGCTGTACATATATTTTTCTACTGTATTATTGATTGTATGTTTCTTTATTCCATGTGTAACTCTGTGTTGTTGTATATGTCGAACTGCTTTGCTTTATCTTGGCCAGGTCGCAGTTGCAAATGAGAACTTGTTCTCAACTAGCCAACCTGGTTAAATAAAGGTGAAAAAAATAAAGTGCTGCTGGGAATTTAGACCACAGTCACAAAATAAATAACACCATATAGAGACTCTAGTGCTAATTCAGTAGGGTCTGTAGAATATTATGTTGTTGACATGTATTTACTTAAGCTCCAAACATTTCTCAGTGTCTGTAGAATTTAATGTTCTTTACATTTATTTACTTAAGATCTAACCAATTCTCAATGTGCTCCACCTTCTAATTTTATTTGATATAAAGTACTAATTCTCTTTAGTTTAGATTTTTCCCTATGTAGTTATAATTTTGTAACATAATTGTAAGATTATGCACGATGCAAAACTGGAAAAGTATTGATTTCGTATCATTCACATAGCATTTTACTGTAAACTTTAATTTTGAAGTCAAAATCGGAAAACCGGAAGTCTTAATTTTGCTGCCGGGGCGCTAATGTTACTGCCATAACGCTAATACAGTGATCAAGTCACTTCCACCAGCAGTGGCGACCGACGTCTTTGCACATAATTTTTGCAGGAGGAAGCCATTTTGCTTTGTTTGTATCTTCTCACAATTGCAAATTATTAAATCACTGCCACAACGTTTGTAACAGTTTAGCTAGTTATTCTGCCTATTTCATGGAAAGTAATGCAAGAGTGCAGTGATATCATAAATTAAGAAATATATTTTCATTTTTGAATGATGGGATGCTCGGGGATATATATATATATTTTTATATGAGTCGCACATCCTACATATGGCCCATGCTATCTGGAATCCTTGGGACATCCCTACCCCCCAAGACAGAATCGGTCAGTGCTATCCAGAATCATTGGGACCCCTACCCTTAAAGGAGTAGTTCACTATTTTACAACTTGACGTGAGATTGTTCCTCACCCTGAAAGTGGTCTATGGGCCAATATGTAACCTAAAGCCAACACCTCATTTGGCCGTCTTTCATTCCAGTTCTCTGCTGCCTGTGACTGGAACAAATTGCAAAAATCGCTGAAGTTGGAGACTTTTATCTCCCTCGCCAACTTCAAACATCTGCTATCTGAGCAGCTAACCGATCGCTGCAGCTGTACATAGTCTATCGGTAAATAGCCCACCCATTTTTACCTACCTCATCCCCATAGTGTTTTTATTTATTTACTTTTCTCCTCTTTTGCACACCAATATCTCTACCTGTACACAACCATCTGATCATTTATCACTCCAGTGTTAATCTGCAAATTTTTTATTATTCGCCTACCTCCTCATGCCTTTTGCACACAATGTATATAGACTCTCTTTTTTTTCTACTGTGTTATTGACTTGTTAATTGTTTACTCCATGTGTAACTCTGTGTTGTCTGTTCACACTGCTATGCTTTATCTTGGCCAGGTCGCAGTTGCAAATGAGAACTTGTTCTCAACTAGCCTACCTGGTTAAATAAAGGTGAAATTATTATTATTTTTTTAAATCCAGGTTTCAGTTTTCAACGGGGTACCTTTATTTTGAAGGTGAAACGCAAATTCCACTATTGTGGCTAATCGTTTTAAACAGTCATTACAAATTTAAACTAACTTTAGGCATCACTAGTTAACAATTAATGGAAGTGATGGGGGCATGTGAGTATGTTTTTTTTTTAAATGCTCAAATCACCTGAAATCAATTAAAATCAACACAATATTTGGTTTCATGTTATTTAAAGGTGATTTTAGTTTTAGTTTTTTGCTCACATGCCCCAATCACTCCCATTGAACGTTAGCTTGTGGTGGCTAAAGTTAGCTGACGTTTGTAGTGGTTGTTAAAGAGAACTGAATCATGGATTGCAGTTTCTCGTGGCCCATAGACTACTTTTAGGGTGGGGAACCATCTAACATCAAATTGTACAATATTGAATTACTCCTTTAACCATTTTAAATTAAAACTTAAATGGGGTAGGACCATCCCAAAGATCCCGGATAGCACGAACCAAGATGGTTTGGTAGAAGGAGGTGCGTCACATATGAGTAATGACATTTGAAGTAAAACAATGGTCCAAATATGGCATTATTCCCATTATAATTCGGAATTAGTCATTTATTAGGATCTGTATGATTATTCCGTTAGTTGTATCTGTTTGCATTATAGTTTCAATGGGGTACCTTTATTTTGAAGGCGAACCTCAAATTCCACTTTGTGGCTAATCGTTATTGTGGCTAGATTCACATAGCTACGAAAATAAGCGGATATCACAGTGACTTCACTTCCGATGCAAATTTTACTACTGTAAAATATTTTTTGTGCTGATACGAATTACATTAAACTCACAATTTTACACGTAGGATCGTGTTTGGAGCTATAAAAAGAACGAAGGACGAGTTCACGTAGGGCCCTGGTAAGCTTTTGTTGGAAATTGTAGCCTATGATTAGATTTGCCGAACAGAAAAGTGGTGTTATTGTATCGAGGCCGACAGATTCAATTTCAGAAGCGTGGAAACATTGTTGCAGCCACTGTTACATTGTAGTTTCTGTAAACAGCAACGCAGGCGCGTATTACAATATGGCCTTCAATGAAAAATATGTTGAGCATTGCATAGCAGACTTATCTTTGTTTACATACATTTCGTGTTCTTGCACACAGGGACCTGAAAGTAGGCTACTATGTCCGCGGAACTGGACCTTTCGCCCCCAGAGGTACCTGAACCCACTTTGCTTGAGAGTCTCCTGCGCTATGGACTCTTTCTGGGAGCTATTTTCCAACTCATCTGCATCTTGGCTGTCATAATACCGACCTCCAAGGGGCATGAACAGGTATGGTAAACAGTCCTGTTGGCAGTTGAAAGAATGCGGTATGATATTGTAATAATATTGTCATTATTTACCATAGGTTTACTTATAGGATTATGTGTTAAATCCGTATAAGCCTGATACTTTGTATCTTTTCCCTTCTGTCCTATTGTAGTCTTCTTTTGAACTTGGCTTGAGCAAGCAAACTGTCCATTACTATTCAGCAACCCACTGTTACTGTTCCATATGTGTCGAGTGTCACTGGGACTCACATTCTGTTTTAATCTTTAGGAGGAGACTGAGCCAAGTGACATGAAGGCTGGTGACCAGAATAAGAAGTCAAAAGGACCTGCGCCTCAGATTCGCCAGAAACTAAAGAAAGAGAGCAAGAAGAAGCGATAGGTGTGTCGGATTTTGTGCTGTCCATGCAGTGCACCCAAAATTATTGTTACATTTCAAATTATGTAAACTGAATCATTTTTGTTCTATCAAATTCAACAATGTCTCTACCATGATTTATGAAAGAACAGAAGTGCATTTGAATAACTTTTATTCAACTAGTCTGCTATCAAATGTCATTTGTCAATCTAAAACTTGTAAAGGCCTAAACACAACCAAAAACATACTGTGCATTCAGAAAGTATTCACATCCCTTGACTTTTCTCAAAACATTGTGTTACAAAGTGTAATTTCTTGTCAATGATCTACACACATACTCTGTAATGTCAAACTCGATGTATGATTTGTTTAATTAATAAAAAATAAATGCTAGTATATCTTGATTATATATGTGTTGACTCAGGGGTTTGAATAATTGTCACCTTTGGCAGCTATTACAGCTGTGAGTCTTTCTGGGTATGTCTCAAAGCTTTGCACACCTGGATTGTACAATATTCGAACATTATTCTTTTTTAAATTCTTCAAGCTCTGTCAAGTTGGTTGTTTGATCATTGCTAAATGGCAATATTCAAGTTTTGCCATAGATTTTCAAGCCAATTTAAGTCAAAACTGTAACTAGGCCATTCAGGAACATTCAATGTCATCTTGGTAAGCAAATCCAGTGTATATTTGGCCTGTTGAAAGGTGAATTTGTCTTACAATTTATGTTGGAAAGCCGACTGAACCAGGTTTTCCTCTAGGGATTTGCCTGTGCTTAGCTCTTCGGTTTATGTGTATCCCTAGACAAGCATACCCATAACATGATGCAGTCAACACCATGCTTGAAAAGCAGCTGAGTTAGGAAGGATTCCTGTATCTTTGTAGTGACTGGTTGTGTTGATACACCATCCAAAGCATAATTGCTAACTTCAGTATGCTTTTCTATGTCCCGATAGCTGCCTTTATTTCTGAGGCATTAAAAAACGTCCCTGGTCTTTGTGGTTGAATCAGTGCTTGACAGAGGGACCTTACAGATAATTATATGTGTGGGGTACAGGAATTGGGTGTAGTCATTCAAAAATCATGTTAGCCACTATTATTGTGCACAGAGTGAGTCCATGCAACTTGTTATGTAACTTTTACTCCTGAACTTATTTAGGTTTGTCTTGACAAAAAGGTTGAATACTTAATGACATTTCAGCTTTTCATTTGTAATTCATTTGTAAAAAAAAAAAACGTCTGACATTATGGGGTATTTTGTGTGATTAGTGACACAATCTCAATTTAATAAATGTTTAAGGCTGGAAAAATATGAGGGGTGTGAATACTTTTAGAAAGTACTACTACTACATATTACTAACATTTCTGTGAAAACCCAGAATAAGCACCCTCTTTCTCTGTTATATCAATAAGAGGTTGAAAAAAAATAATACAACTACCCTTCATCTTAAAAAGTCTAATTCAGCCTTATAACCCTCACACTGTGCATATATTCTCAATGTTGTAACAACACATTTTATGGGAAATACATTATTTGAAATATTTCTCAGATAAGATTAAAAAAACTTTTTTACGAAATTGACCTTGCTAATAAGGATGAATAGCATTTTCTGAGAATAAAAACGTAAGGACTTCCGTGAATCCGGATGGTAGCCTGCCTGGATCGTAACCCGCAACCTTGTGTCAGTCCAACACCTTCGCTTTTACAACAAGAAGAGGTCCATTGATGAGAGAATTGGTAAGGACTTACCTCCTGTGCACCAGCCCATTCCTTCCCTCTGCACCGCAAGTCCCTCATGCTCTGGCACATCTCATGGTAGCGCTATCCCACTTTTTCCACCATTGTAGCGAGCCCAACTAGGACTTGAACGTGTGATCCCAGGTCTGTCAGTTTCACTCCTCACCAACAGATTGCTGGTGTTGTGCTTGTGCAAAGTATGTACTGATAAACTATTCAGATTCCTGTTCAAATGACTGACTCACTTCTCACGATATTGGTTATGCAATCTCTGTTCTCTGTTAGTTACTAAATTCAATTTCACAGATACAGTACAGTTATATCAGATGCGTGATGGAAAGTAGGATGCATTGTGTTCCAAGGCCCTTGTTTTTCACATTCCTAAAGTAATATCTATTCCAAAGTTTAATAATTAATTTGTAATAACTAATTAATTTGCTAGCTATCATACAATAGGCATATATTAATAATTATATTTTTAATATGAGTATATATGCACTCATAATTGACTGTAGTGCATATAAAGCACCCACAACCTACCTGTAGCTGAAAACACAATCATTGCGGGATGAATGAGTGATGAATTTCCGTCCAAGAGTGGTCCATTTAAAAATCATTCCTTCCTTTTGGCTTTTAACCAAATGTATTGATAGTGAGTGTGTTACTACAAATATGTGTACTCCTCCCCTCACAGACCATAGGGCCATTTACATTGATATCAAAATATTTACCACTGATACTAACCTTGGTAGAGTATGCGGGCAGCAGTGTAGCCTAGTGGTTAGAGCGTTGGAGTAGTAACCAAAAGGTTGCAAGATCGAATCCCTGAGCTGACAAGGCAGTTAACCCCTGAATCCCTGAACAAGGTAGTTAACCCTCTGTTCCTAGGCTGTCATTGAAAATAAGAATTTGTTCTTAACTGACTTGCCTAGTTAAATAAAGATAAAATAAAAAATCCTACTGGAAGCTAAATAGCTTGTGATGAAATAATGATATAGTTAAGTTTGAGGTTAAAGATTGGCTTTCACACTTTTGGGAAAGGACTTGTGAAGAAAACTCTTTAAATTTGAGGTGTCTAAATACCTTAGGAAATGTGGTAGTAATCTTGCTAAGACCAGAAGAGCTGAGGAGGAAACGGTGCTCATTAAGATAACTTCCCTTTCTCAGAGATCCCCAGCCAGCCTCTCAGGGGAGGAGAAGATGGAACTGATTGTGTTATAAAATAAACTGGATAATATATATATTAAAAGCAGAAGGAGCCTTTATTAGATCTAGGAAAAAATTGATTGAGGAGGGAGAACAGAATTCAACCTATTTCTTCTTCACTCAACAAATAACACTATCCATAAGTTAAACCTTGATGGTGTTATTACAGATGACCAAAAATGAATCGCCAAATACTGTAGCAATCTTTACAGAAAATTGTATAGCTCTACGTATTGTCAGGAATCCACAGATATGTTTTTTTGACTCACTGAAAAATGTTCACTCTATTAGTGATATAGAATCTAAACAGTGTGATGAACCCATTATAGATTCTATCAAACATCTAAAGAACAATAAATCACCAGGTGTTGATGGAATTACATCAGAATTTTACAAATTATTTTCTGAACAAGTAGCTCCCTTCCTATTTGAAGTCTTTTTAGAGAGTATTAAAAACAATGTTCTCCCTCCTACAATGAGTCAGGTGTTAATAACACTGATACCTAAGCCTAAAAAAGAAGTGCTGCTCATCGATAACTGGCGTCCAATTTCTCTTTTTAATAATGACTATAAGATAGTAAGTAGCCTTTACTACTTGCAAAAATAATTAAAGATGTCCTGGATGTAATCATTGATGAAACACAGTCTGGCTTTATGAGGAACAGACATATTTCTAACAATATCAGACTAGTATTAGACATACTTGATTACTCAGTCCTAATAACGAGGATATAAAGCATTTGACACAGTAGAGCATCAGTTCCTCTTCCACTCCCTTGAGAGACTTGGCTTTGGGGACTTTTTCTGTAAGGCTATTAAGACTTTATAAAAATGGTAACAGCTCTATCAAATTGAAATATGGCACCTCACCTAGATTTGAGTTAAAGAGAGGAATTATGCAAGGTTGTCCTATCTCTCCGTACCTGTTTTTATTCATCACCCAACTTCTTACCAATTATTTTAAATAATAGTCCTGTACAAGGTATTTCCATAGCTGGTAAAGAAATGATTATAAACCAGCTGGCTGACGACACTACACTTTCTGAAAGAAGCTAACCAAATTCCCATATCGATCAATGTGATAACAATCCTTTTCCAAAGCGTCTGGTGTATATCTTAACATTAATAAATGTGAGCTCATGGCTGTCAAAGATTGTGTGACTCCCTCATATTATGGTTTTACAGTTAAAGAAGAACTTACATATTTAGGCATTACCATTACAAAGGATCAGAAGTCTAGAGGCTTGCTAAATTTGAACCCTCTTATTAAAAACCCCCAGAAGAAGCTACATCAATGGCTACAGAGGGACTTGTCTTTAAAAGGAATAGTCCTAATAACCAAGGCTGAAGGTATCTCTAGACTAACATATGGCGCTCTATCTTTATATCTTGATGGTAAAATAAGCAAGGACATAGACCAGATGCTTTTCAACTTTCTATGGAGAAACCATTCCCATTACATTAGGACAACTGTTGTAATGAACACTTATGAGAATGGTGGGCTTATTTTTCTGGACTTTATTACCTTAAATAATACTTTTAAGATCAATTGGATAAAACAATTCCTAAGAAGACCCACTTCTATGTGGAATTTTATTCCTCATCATGTCTTCTCTACTTTTAGTGGCCTTAACTTCATATTGGTTTGCAATTATAATATTGACAAAGTTCCAGTGAAACTTTCTGCTTTTCATCGGCAGGTTTTCTTGTCATGGTCCTTAATTTATAAGCATCATTTTTCTCCACACAGATATTATATAGGGAATAATTGGGATATATTGTATAACAATATTTCTTTGTTTTTAGAATATTGGTTCCAAAATAATATCTTATTGGTGAGCCAACTGGTAAATGCAGAGGGTCTTTTACTTAGTTATAAGGAATTCTTATCACTTTACAAGGTCCCTGTGACACCTACAAAATGTGCAATTGTTTTAGATGGCATTCCCTCAGGCGTTGCTTTATTATTCAGGAATGTGTCAAGACCTGACCCTCAGAGCCTACCTTCTGTTGACCCTGTTGACTCATCAGTAGGACAGATTTGTTTCTCTTTTGGTCCATTCAACAACGGAGCGATACGAACCTTGTTTCAGCAGGATTATGTCATGCCTTATTGGAATGGATTTATTGATAATATCTGTTGGAAAAAAAGTTTGGATGTTCCAACACACATACCTACTTGTTAACAAAATTAAGGAAGTTTTCTTTAAAATTATTCATAAATATTATCCTGCCAACCACTATATGAAGAAGTTTAAGGAAAACATCAACTCAAATTGTTCCTTTTGTAATGACCACCCAGAAACAGTGTTGCATCTTTTTTTGGCATTGTATTCATGTAAGAAAACTGTGGCAAGGCATCAGTAGATTTATAATTGAAAACATTTATGAAGATCTTACACTGTTGCGGAGAGATGTACTGTACTGCTTGGATTCTTTACCTATGATAGAAATAAGCTGAAACATTTTTATGTAATTCATTTCATTATTCTTTTGGACAAAGTTAATATTCACAAATGTACATTTACAAACAAAACACCACATTTTCTTAACTTACAAAAATACATTTAACTGTATTTTAAGACAATGAAATACTCTACTAACGAAAAAGCTGTTAATAATTATAGTATGTATGAGTTTGTAAGAGTATGTATGTCCCTTAATTAAGGTCCTTGTGTAATGTGATATTGTACCCTTATCCCAATTGTCCTTTGTATATTATGTGTATATATAATTGTGTTCTCACATGTACTTCCTGCATTGATTTGTTGTTAATAAAAAAATATATATATAAAAAATATTTTCAAAATCCTTCCTCCCTCGCCCTGCAAGTGTATACTCGTCAGACGTCATGACACGTCATCAGAAGTGTCCACTTAATTTGAAGGGATAGGGTGTGTCTTTTAAGTGTTTGGACGGTAAATGTGTTATTCCTGACTCCATCTAGTTGCGTAAAAAACGTAATACGCTCCATCCTCCCCTATCATATTTGTGCTGTCTTGTTTCGTCACTGATGCACATGATCTTGCCTTTTTTTCAATACAAGAAAGGTTTTCACCATATCCCTCGTATATGGCACAAGGATTAATGTCATAGCCCTAATTTATCACTGCGCCTACTTAATTTTACTCATATTAATTTCCATAGCCTACTTGCGTTTATTTTAGCGAAGTGGATCGCTACCGAAATCTAAATTGTGCCCTCTGCTCTTCATGACCTCGCAACACTTAAACACCTAAATTCTCTAAATGGGATTTTCTTTCACTACTAGTTTCTTCAAATAAGTTCGATCTCTTTCGTTTTCGAATCCTTTTCATGAAATGAAGACGACTGTGAAGATTTGATTTGGTTCTGTACTCACTCTTCTGTGCCTTGCGTGAACCTCAAGACGCTTGCTTCAAAGGTGAGTGTTGACTAGCCTACAATACTAGTGTATCTGAGGCCAAGTGAAGGAATGTCCAGACATTTTAGTATAATACATTTGCTTGACATTACACAAAGGATTCGTAATCAGCTTTTCTCTTGTTGGTTCACATTGCTCGCATCCCCACCACCCCACAGTGTTCTCAATTGACAGTATAATTTTTTGGCAATTTCACCCTAGCATTTATATTCTACGTCATTCATTGAGTATGTTGTTGACAAATTTCACCCCCATCGCATAGCTAACATAGGCTACTATACAATAATGCATGCTCGACCCCTCCTCGATTGAAATGAAGTTGTAACAGCACCTGCTCTGATTCATACAGCCCAATTATAACCTACCAATTAAAGCGGGTTAAGATCAGTATGTATGTGCATGATCTGCACTTAAATATATACCCTAGCTAATAACCTTTATAATAACACATCTTTCACCAATGTGGTTACAATACGTTAACTTGCGTAAATAGTGACCGTCTGGTGCGCAACATTTTTTCCGGCATTTTGGTTATACAAATATTATGATTTGGACAGGGGCACAGTTGTGTACATCATATACAGTTTATGCTTGACCCCAATCGCTTGATATATATTTTTTTGCTACAGCCCACATTTACTGGTTTGAATGAAACAGGTGTGCATCCCTGGGAATTTTGGCATGGGATGTTGCCAAGTGTCAGCATAGCTAAATGGAGGCTATTGTTCAAGTGTGGCTTAAATACACCATTGCATTATAATAGAATAACACAGCCTCAAATGCTCCCATACACCGGTTCATAACACCCGTACCAATATAAGGATAGCTTTAGTCAATCGGATATTTTTAATATCAGATGTACTGTATGTGCTGTTGAGTCTTTCTATGTCGATAGGATCTTGTTGATGTGCTTCCCCTAAGGATTTCTCCAAGGACTGATATGGGTTCAAAAGAGCCTATATAATGTGCCTCATTAAAGGGAACAGAAGCCCAGTTCCTATTTAAGTCTGTTTACATGGCTCATTGTCTGCTAATGGTTGATACTGTGTATCTACTTCCCCTTCTTACAGTGTGGAACATGGCCTAACGATGCCTCCTTTCGTTGCTTCAGGGAGAGTACCGCATTAAGTGACGGACAGAGGAAGTGGATCCAGCGTCGAGTTTATCTGCTGGGTTCTCCCCTGGCTGCACTCCTCTGCTCCGCTCCCCCCTCTTCCCCCTCTCCATTCATTCTCTGTGCACTGCCATGGAGGAGAGAAGATTAGATGGGACAGGCCGATAAAACCTGGTTTTCTGGAGAGTTGGGGTGAGACAAGGACTCCAGGACTGCGGAGACACTGCCGTCTCCTGTGAAGTTCTTTTATCAAAGCTTTTGACGTCCTTTTACAGGGACCACGAGACAACATCAAGGTGATTCTTCGTCCAATCTTGGGCTACATCTCTCATGGCACCCTATTCCTAATATATAGTGCACTAATCTGGACCAGAGACCTATAACCTTATTCTCAAAAGTAGTGCACTATATAGGGAATAGGGTGCCATTTGACACACCCTTGTTCCACCTATCTGGCAAGTCCAAGCATTGTTGAAAATGTATATCACTTCCATTTTGTATGTTCTTCTGTGAACCAAGCCTCAATTCAGTGGCCAGGCTATATTTAGCAGAATTGTGGATTGTTCTGAGGATTATGGATATTTTCTAAATCGAAAATATCTGAATATTTTCCTATTTAACCATGTTTGTATTTACTCCGAGGAACAGGGTAGACCTAAGCCATAATGAGGAGCACACACTCCTTTTTTTGTTCACTTTTGATCTTGATAAACATGCTTGTTTCCCCCTCCAGGGAAAAAACAAGATGAGTCTTTCGATTGTCCCATTAACCCCCATCAAAGTCTCAACTAATTTCATCAATGGAGCAGTAACACATGTAGGAACTATAACCATAATTCGTTGAATGTGGGGATTACAATTTTTGTATTTGCCTTGCTTGGTATGTGGAACATGCCATCAAACTGTATTTTCCCTCATGTTGTACGCACACACATACATACAGTGCATTCGGAAAGTTTTCAGACCCCTTGACTTTTTCCTAATTTGGTTACATTACAGCATTATTCTAAAATTGCTTAAATTGTTTTTTTTCTCCCTCAATCTACACACAAAATACCACATAATGACTAAGCAAAAACAGTTTAGACAATTTAGCTAATTTATCAAAAATAAACTGAAATATCACATTTACATAAGTATTGACCTTTTACTCAGTACTTTGTAGAAGCACATTTGGCAGCGGTTACAGCCGCTCTTCTTTGGTATGACGCTACAAGTTTGGCACATCTGTATTTGGGAAGTTTCTCCCATTCTTGTCTGCAGATCCTCTCAAGCTGTCCGGTTGGATGGGAGGCGTTGCTGCACAGCTATTTTCAGGTCTCTCCAGAGATGTTCGATTAGGGTCCAGGTTCTGGCTGGGCCACTCAAGGACATTCAGAGACTTGTCCCGAAGCCACTCCTGCGTTGTCTTGGCTGTGTGCTTAGGGTCGTTGTCCTGTTGGAAGGTGAACCTTCGCCCCAGTTGGAGTTCCTGAGCTCTCTGGAGCAGGTCTATGTCAAGGATCTCTCTGTACTTTGCTCTGTTCATCTTTCCCTCGATCCAGTCTCTGCCACTGAAAAACATCCCCAAAGCATGATGCTGCCACCCATGCTTCACCATAGGGATGGTGCAAGGTTTCCTCCAGACGTGACGCTTTGGATTCAGTTCAAAGGGTTCAATCTTGGTTTCATCAGACCAGAGAATCTTGCTTCTCATGGTCCAAGAGTCTTTAGGTGTCTTTTGGTAAACTCCCAAGCAGGCTGTCATGTGACTTTTATTGAGGAGTGGCTTCCGTCTGGCCACTACCATAAAGGCCTGATTGATGAAGTGCTTCCGAGATGGTTGTCCATCTGGAAGGTTCTCCCATCTCCACAGAGGGACTCTGGAGCTCTGTCAGAGTGACCATCGGGTTCTTGGTCACCTCCCTGACCAAGGCCCTTCTCCCCTATTGCTTAGTTTGGCCAGGCGGCCAGCTCTAGGAAGTCTTGGTGGTTCCAAACCTCTTCCATTTAAGAATGATGGAACCTACTGTGTACTTGGAGACCTTCAATACTGGAGAAATGTTTTGGTATCCCTTCCCCAGACCTGTGCCTCGACACAATCCTGTCTCGGAGCTCTACGGACAATTCCTTCAACCTCATGACTTGCTTTATGCTCTGCCATCCACTGTCAACTGTGGGACCTTAAATTGAAAGGTGTGTGTGCCTTTCCAAATCAATTTAAATACCACAGGTGGACTCCAATCAAGTTGTAGAAACATCTCAAGGATGATCAATGGAAACAGGATGCACATGAGCTAAATTTTCAAGTCTCATAGGAAAAGGTCTGAATACTTATGTAAATAAGGCATCTGGTTTTTTTTTGTGCTATAATTTCTAAAATCCTGTTGTCACTTTGTTATTATGAGGTATTGTGTGTAGATTGCAGAGGAATTTTTAAAATTTAGAATAAGGCTGTAATGTAACAAAATGTTGAAAAGGTCAAGGGGTCTGAATACTTTCCGAAGGCACTGTACATGCATGCACACAGTACATTCACATACTCTACAGTACACATGGCTATGGATGCCTAGCTATGGCTTTTCTCACACTGCATATGCGCACCCCCATTGTCATTTTTGTGTTTTAGGACTTTGAACTCAAATGAGTTTGGTTTCCCCTGTATGGAACTCAAAGGAACTGCCCCTAAACCTATATTTAGATTCCTAATACAAAACTCCTTACAATTCCCCTCACTAGCACCACATATTTAAACACCCCATTCATTCAAACATTTTGTATTTCTTCCATGAATTGGAACTACACGCTAGACTTCCTATGGAATGGAGAACCTGCATTTTTTTTATGGAACGAAAAAAGATGTTGATCTGTCTTCATCCTCAGGTGCCTGTTAACATTGGTTGGCAGTGAGAGGAGTGGTTGGTTGGTTGATTCTGGTTTTCAACCAACCACCAAATCAGTCCCTCTCCTCTTCCTCAGTCCACCTTTCCATCTCCCTCTCGCTCGCTCTCTTCCTATCCATCACCCTTTCGCTCGCTCTCTTCCTATCAATGTCTCTTTCGCTCGCTGTCTTCCTATCTCTGAGTATTGTAACTGGGAACAAATCACATCATCACAGATCCTTTTGTTCAAGCTTTCTTGCTCCATATTAGGGGATGTGCTACTAGTTGTGCAGCTGCAGCATTAGTTCCGTTGTTTACACACTAACTTTTAGGCTACTATGGGTGTGCTGGTCACATTGTCCTCCTGTCAAAGAGCAGTCACAGTCCCTTGAGAGGTTTTGAAACTCCTAAATTGCTTCCTTCCCTCTTCTCCTGAAAAGCCTCATTGATACTGATCGGTGACAGTAGGGCACAATATTGTGGAACGTTCAAATAGAAATGCAGTATGTAGAACAAACATGTACATAAAAAAAAAAAAACATGTACATGTAGATTATGGACTCAAGTCAGCTCTGTTCCTGACATTTCTATGGGCAAGTTGTGTACTAAAGGTGGCCCAGGTGATATCACTGAACAGGAGCATGGTTGCATTTCAATTCTCTACCCTTCTGCTTAATGCACAATCCTCCCTCATTGATGTGTAGGAACAATGGTGGGAAATAGCCAGCCAATGCTTGCACCAACCCAAAGCTTTTAAATCGATGACAAGGAGTGTGGAAGTGCACACCTCGGGAGAAAGATCGAGAATCGAGAGACAACCTTGATGGCTGTTTTGAAGTGATTTAGTGCATCCTGTACAGCAGACAGCTCTAGCGATTAAGCTTTACCTCCAGTTGAAGGCAAAAGGGGTTGGGATGTATCTCAACCTTGTTCTGTCACTATGGTCTCTCTTCCTATAGATTTTCAATCGATTTGTATGGCACTCTGCTTATCTTTTGTCACAGTTCACTGAGCAATACACTAATTTTTCAAATGCAAGCTTAGGGGCAAGAAAAATGGCCATGTGTTGTTCATAGAGAGAAACCTTGTGATGAACCAAACCCGTAACCATGGAAACCCATCTTTCTATGAACAGTAGCCTGGGTCACAGGTTCATTGGGATGTTCTTTAAATCAGGTAATGAAAAATTAATTAGGGATGTAGGGTTTTCTACAATAAGTTGCATGCTGTTTTAATGTAGCATGTGCTAGTTTAGCAACCACATCGGTATTCTGCACAACACTGCCTTCCGTCAGACCTCTGCACTCTGTAATGCTGCTGTCAGTAGTAGGCTTACTGGTATACCACTAAAACCAAAGCTTTTTTTTTTTTACCACTAAAACCAAAGCTTTTTGGGGAAAAAAGAAAATAAAGAAATGGGCCATTCTCAGTAGATAGAAACTGGATGTACTACACTCCTTCCGTGGCCTCCAACTGCTCTTAAACGAGTAAAACCAAATGCATGCTTTTCAACCGATCGCTGCCTGCACCCGCATGCCCGACTAGCATCACCACCCTGGATGGTTCCAACCTTGAATATGTGGACATCTATAAGTACCTAGGTGTCTGGCTAGACTGCAAACTCTCCTTCCAGACTCACATCAAACATCTCCAATCAAAAATCAAATCCAGAGTCGGCTTTCTATTCCGCAACAAAGCCTCCTTCACTCACGCTGCCAAGCTTACCCTAGTAAAACTGACTATCCTACCGATCCTCGACTTCGGCGATGTCATCTACAAAATGGCTTCCAACACTCTACTCAGCAAACTGGATGCAGTCTATCACAGTGCCATCCGTTTTGTCACTAAAGCACCTTATACCACCCACCACTGCGACTTGTATGCTCTAGTCGGCTGGCCCTCACTACATTTTCGCCAGACCCACTGGCTCCAGGTCATTTACAAGTCCATGCTAGGTAAAGCTCCGCCTTATCTCAGTTCACTGGTCACGATGGCAACACCCATCCGTAGCACGCGCTCCAGCAGGTGTATCTCACTGATCATCCCTAAAGCCAACACCTCATTTGCCGCCTTTCGTTCCAGTACTCTGCTGCCTGTGACTGAACGAATTGCAAAAATCGCTGAAGTTGGAGACTTTTATCTCCCTCACCAACTTCAAACATCAGCTATCCGAGCAGCTAACCGATCGCTGCAGCTGTACATAGTCTATAGGTAAATAGCTCACCCTTTTTCACCTACCTCATTCCCATACTGTTTTTATACTGTTTTTATTTATTTACTTTTCTGCTCTTTTGCACACCAATATCTCTACCTGTACATGCCCATCTGATCATTTATCACTCCAGTGTTAATCTGCAAAATTGTATTATTCGCCTACCTCCTCATGCCTTTTGCACACATTGTATATAGACTGCCCATTTTTTCTACTGTGTTATTGACTTGCTAATTGTTTACTCCATGTGTAACTCTGTGTTGTCTGTTCACACTGCTATGCTTTATCTTGGCCAGGTCGCAGTTGCAAATGAGAACTTGTTCTCAACTAGCCTACCTGGTTAAATAAAGGTGAAATAAAAATAAAAAAAAATAAAACTACCCAAACTTATGTTTCAATTAGCTTTCTCCATTTTGTAGCCTACTGAACATAATGAACCAGTTCTCAGGGAAGGCGATGTCACTTCAACCAGCTAAACTTCCACCATACTAGGACATCGGTATAGGCTTTTGGCCCTTGATGCTGGTGTTTTGTCACAATCTAGACATGTGCACATGATAGCTAAGCTAGCTTCAACTATATAGTTAATGCTACAACATTGGTATGGCTTTTGGCCTGGATGCTGTTTGGTCCAGAGCCCAGCTTATGTGCAAGCTAGCATAACTAGCTAGTCACCACTATGCTAAGCTAATACGTTGGTACAGACTTTAGACCCCAGCTGATGGTATTTTGTCCAGGGCCAGGCTTGTGTACGTTATTTTGTCCTTTGGTTCCACAATTCCAGTGACCTGCAGTCTCATCAAACGCCCACTAACATTGAGCTGTCATCTACCCCCCGGCTGTCTCTCTGTGTGACTAAGCAGCATGACACTGAGGAAAACGTTATTCCCCCCCACTGGGCTGGCCTTCATTCTGACTACAGATAAATCAGAGCCATGCATTCTCACACACATTCCCATCTGTATTTATAGATGCACACAGCAGGATGTTTTTCCTTTTCCTCTGAAGGTGTGCATGCATGAACTAGGGCTGGGCGGTATACCGAATGTTATGATATACCGGTATTGATGCAGGGACCAGTTTGTTTTTTAAAAACTTTACCTTCTATACCGGTGTTTGGTTTGTTAAATGTGATACGCCATGTGTAATGTCAATATTTATAGTTTACTTCGCTACTTGAGTCCTCTCTCTCCGCTCTTTCCTCCGTGCCACTTTCCACACAGATCTCGTCACTCAAGGAGCGCATTTGATGTTCCTCAACCACGAGCAGTCACTATATTTAGCGTGTATTCAGACCCCTCTAGCGGCACATTTTCAAAAAAGCGACTAACAACAAATCTAGCGACTTTTTCTGGTGTTATTGGAGACTTTTGGAGACTGACGTGAAAGCACGTATCGTTCTTACTCTTCTCAACGAGCAGCACTCACAGGCGGCCCAGTCCTCATGCAGCAGTCCCTCCCAGCTGCAGTCAGAGCAGGAGATGTTCACCCCTCCACGTCCACACTGCAAAATAATCGCGCATAAAAAAAAAAAACAATTAACCTGAATTAGGGCCAGACTAGTTACCATACATTTCTCACATTGCCATTGACAGTTTTTTTTCTATTGTCTCTTGGTCCATTTAGATTGTATGCAAACAAACAAAAAAAAATGTTATGGTTAAAAATGTTCATGTTTTACTGTTTTACTTGTTGTAGGCTCCTAAGTGGACCATAAGGTTAAAACCAAACCAAATTAAGAAAACTAAACTAAATAAATAAATAAAATACAAAGTTACTCTTTTGTCTCTTTTGGGTCACTTTTGCAGGTCCCAAGCCCGGATAAAGGAGGAGGGTTGGAATTGTGACATTTAAAAAAACAAGAATCGACAGAAGAAAATTCATTTGAAGTTCTAAACATATTTAGGGTGTGTTTTACTCACTGTTTGTCTCTCCCACAACGTTATTTCTTTCTCCTACAACGTCCATCACAATTACATGCACATAAGCCAATTATGCAAATTAGGTGATGTCATTTAGCGACTTTTAGGACAGCCAATAGCTACTTTCCTTACTGAGGAGTTGGCAACACTAACCACGAGACGCATTCAGTCTGCCAGGTCAATGCAGCACAGGCAACAATGTTGTTGACAACAATGCTGTTTTCACTTTGCTTCATAATATAAATCCACTAGCGTTCTATAATGACACAATTAGTTTGTGTTTCATACACAAGCAAACCGCTAGCTTCTTTTCTTAGCAAGTTCCCCTAAATCTTGTGAGACGCTAATACAAATAGCTAGCGAGCTAATATATGTATTTAGTAAGTGCAAATGTAGCTCGCTAATACAGCCTGATAATAACAGTGATGGTGTAGACCTAAATCAGCATGTTGTTTGTGCAACATTATCTTCTAAATCAAAGAGGAATATGCAAGCAAGAATATGTTAGCTACATGAAGTAGCTAAGAGAAAGCATGCAATGTTGCCAAAGCTTATAGGAAACACTTAAACACACTTTTGTTCCTACCCTGTCCCAATAACTCCTCCTTGGCATTTTAATTTGTTGTCATGTCAAACAACACTGTATTCAAAGTTCTAATTATAGAATTAAAATGGTCATTCTATTTCCATGATTCCAACAGTTTTGCTCAAAATCGCAAATAAAATCGCAATTGCAACATTTGACTAAAAATAAGTCCTAGATTATTTGCCCATATCGTGCAGCCCTACGTGGTGGCAGTGTGGAAATGATCTCAATTGAGCAGTGGTGTAAAGTACTTTAAGATAACATATTTTTTGGGGTATCTGTACTTTACTTTACTATTTATTTATTATTTTGACAACTTTTACTTTAACTTGGTCCAATTCATACACTTGTCAAGAGAACATCCCTGGTCATCTACTGCCTCTGATCTGGAGGACTCACTAAACACAAATGCTTTGTTTGTAAATTATGAGTGTTGGAGTGTGCCCCTGGCTATCCGTAAATGTCAAAAATTAAATGGTGCCATCTAGTTTGCTTAATAATAAGGAATTTGAAATTATTTATACTTTTACTTTTGATACTTAAGTACATTTTATCATTTACATTGTCTTTTGATAATTAAGTATATTTACATCCAAATACTTTTAGACTATTACTCAAGTAGTATTTTACTGGGTGGCTTTCACTTTTCCTTTTTCCACCACTGCAATTGAATACAGGAAATGCAGAAATGATAAAAGTGCTGAAATTTGTTTTAGTCGAATTTGAACGGTATAAATCAGAATGGAGAAAGACTTATTGAAATCACTTAGAATGTATGTGTTGCCACCCTAGGATCACTCACTACTCATAAAGCACCCTAGGATCACTCACTACTCATAAAGCACCCTAGGATCACTCACTACTCATAAAGCACCCTAGGATCACTCACTACTCATAAAGCAAATGTAGTAATTTTATCATTCAAAAACTTTTTTTATTTTTTATTTTGAAATACTGTGATATATTATTTTGGCCATATCGCCCAGCCCAAGCATGAATGCACACGCATGAACGCACACACACAGCATGTTCCTTACCTTTTCATCTGAGTACACACACACACACACACACACACACAACAATGTCTTAAAAACCCCAAAACAGAGAAGAAATCTCCACACCTGCACTCGAATGTGTCTAAAAATCCATTCACACACATGGACAAATGCAGCAACACAGACACAACCACAACCTCATGCTGCAGTAGCACCCCCCATTCCTTTTTTTAGCTCTTCCCAGTTAATCTGCTCCTCCCCCACCCTCTGTTAGTCACACTCAACCCTGGCTGTGTTCACACGGCCGTAACACATCTCGACAACAGGAGCACATATGTGTAAATTGACTACAGTTCAGCATTCAACACTATTGTTCCCTTCAAGCTCGACACCAAGCTCAGAGCACTGGGTCTGGACACCACCCTCTGCAACTGAACCCTGGACTTCCTGACGGGCAGACCACATGCTGTGAGGATTGGCAACAGCACCTCTTAGCACTGGGGTGCCCCAGGGGTGTCCTCAGTCCTCTGCTGTTCGTCCACGACTGTGTGGCTTTGCACGTCACCAACTCCATCATAAAGTTTGCTGACGACACCACGGTTGTAGGCCTGATAACCAACAGCGCCGAGTCAGCCTTTAGGGAGGAGGTAAGTGAAATGGTGTTGCGGTGTCATGACGAAAACATGAGCAAAACAAAGGAGTTGATTGTTGACTTCAGATATCAGATGAGGGATAATGTCCCAATCTACATCAATGGGACTGTAGTAGAGAGAGTCACGAGTTTTAAATTCCTTGGAGTCCACATCACCAAGGACTTACTTGTCCTGGACCAACAACACCATCACTCTTGCGCAACAGCATCTCTACTTCCTAAGACGGCTGAATAAATTCTGCATGCTGCCCCGGGTTCTCTCCAAATAATACCACAGCACTATCTAGAGCGTACTAACTAGTTGCACCATGGCCTGGTAAGGAAATTTCTCCGTCCACAACCGCCAGGCCCTCCAGTGGGTGGTGAAGACGGCCCAGTACATCACTGGGACCGGGCTTCCACCCATCCAGGACATCTACTCGAAACGAAGGCTGAGGAAGGCACGCAGCATTATTAAGGATCCCACATACCCCAGCCACAAGCTGTTCTCTCCCTTACCGCCGGGCAGACGGTATCGGAGAATGAGACTGCTGAATAAGCCATCAGACTGCTGAACACTTGAACTGGACTGGCCAGCTGCTCTGATTCTCCCAACCTTTGCACAACTGACTGCTACCAGACTCTTATTATACTGCTCAATTTATACACTTGCCCCCCATCCCCCTTTCCCCAATACACAAGTAAATATTGTACTATAAATTGCCTTCCTGAATTTTACTTATGCCATTTGCTTTGTTCATATTCTTGTTTTTGACTATTTCTTATTGCTGTTGCATTTTCGAGAAGGAACCTGTAGGTAAGCATTTCATTGGACGATGCATACAATGCTTATCCCGTACGACAAATAAAGATTGAAACTTGTCTGTACACACACACAGTCAGTGAGTGTGTTGGAAACTGGATTTGAGAGACGTGTGTGTGTGTGTGTGTGTGTGTGTGTGTGTGTGTGTGTGTGTGTGTGTGTGTGTGTGTGTGTGTGTGTGTGTGTGTGTGTGTGTGTGTGTGTGTGTGTGTGTGTGTGTGTGTGTGTGTGTGTGTGTGTCAGAGCTTCTGTTCTCAGGGACAGATCATAACAGCTGCTAACACACACTAACTGTCTGGAACTGAGAGGCCTGCTGCTCACAACGGAACAAGCTGTGTGCATGTGTATCATCTAGCCTGTAATAGGCTTCCTCACTGTGACTCATTCTGTTGTGCAGAGAGAAGAATCGAACTGGTGTTTGTGTCCATGTTTGTAACTGAGAGTACGTAAGAACAGGATTCAACTTGAAATGCAGCGGTTTTGAACTAACACTAGAATTACAGATGATGACGACAAGCGTTGTTGCCAACTTCGACCAAGTCCGATATTTCCGTTCATCGCAATTATACACTGTCTCATTGTGTAAATCTGTATTTATTTATAGTTGTGTTCACCAGGTTGGTTTTCATTATTTTAAAATGTTTTGCAATAGAAAACAAAATAAGTGTGCCGTGTTGGACAAGTCCAGGTAGTCCCCTCCTTGTTTCAGCCTGTTTTATTTTGTTTGGGTCCTAATGAACCCCACCCTGCTGAAGGATTATACCGTTGCACGGAAAGGGGTTAGTTAGAACCAATCAGGAAGAGTGGTGTCTCTCCATCCAATCACGAGTTCTGGCTTGAGGGAATTGAATTCAGTGTATAGAATTGAATTGAGAGATTGCATTGAATCAAACAGGTCTAATCTGCATTGAGAAAGATTGAAATGGATCAACTTGAGATTTGAATCATTGTTTCTTTTACTCAGGCCTGCTGATGGGAGTCGGCAAGAGCAAGCCTAAGGAGCCGGGTCAGCGCTCACTGAGTCTGGATGGAACCATTGGAACAGGCTTGGACAGCATGCGCCACCACCTCAGCCCAGCCCAGCAGACTCAGACCCCCAACAGAAGTCCCGCCGTAGGGGGCATGAGGCGCGGCCACCACCCCGGGCATGCCCCCACCAACACCCCTGAGCTGGCACTGTTCGGCGGGGTGGACCACACGGGCAGCATCATCTCTCCTCACAGAGGACCACTGGCAGGTAAGTGGAGCAGGTGGAATGTTCAGATGGAATGATTTCAGATCTTACAATGACAGCCTTGTCAGGTCATATTCATTAGGCACCAAATGAAAGAAAACAAACTAAAACAGTGAGGCACTGCCTGTCCCATAAGAAACACACATTTTTGTTTTTCTGTTGAAAAAGGGTTAAAAAAAGTTTTCTGTTGCTTGCTCTAATAAACATAACCCTGATTCTAGCCCTTCTAGTGTTGATTGGCTCTGATAGTTGAGGCTTTTTTTATTTAATTTAAAAGTTTATGGCCTTTCCAAAGCATCATCTCTCCTCACAGGTAGGTGGAGCAGGTAGGTGGAGCAGGACGTTCCAATGCTGCCTGGGCTGCATGAAGCAGGGAAAAACATTATGGAACAGTCAAATGGAAATATGTTACATGTCCCTTTGGAATGTAAATGTCACCCATTTCTTTTAAATAATTATTTCTCAATAATAATTTTGGGTACAGATTAAGTGTAAAGCAAACATCCTTCCCCGAAGGATCTTTCTATGGATTTTGTTTGAGGAAGATCCAAAATGTCATCATTCACACGAATGCCCCTTTTTTATCAACTAGACTAAACTGGATTTGATGTCCTTAGGCCCTAAAGCGTAGTTCAGAGTTTGGGCACCGTCGCTCTAAAGCAGCGCTTAGAAAAACACCCTGATTCACAATGAAGGCAAAGGAACAATTTGCTTATTTTTTACCTCATGTTCATGATATCCAGCACCTACCAGTGTCTTATCTTTTTGACTTACAAAACATAGAAACACACCATTTTCACATATATAGGAAGTAAAACATATTTGAAGTGTTCCCTTAAGGCTGCAACTGCTTAGAGTGCAACACCATCTTCAGTTTGACTTTGAAGACTCACAGACCAGACAACGTTATAATATCCAAGTTCAGCGCCAGGCATCTAACTATGTGTCTAGACAGGTCAGTAATTATTTTGCATTGCCTGTAAAGAGATTGGTTGCCCTCTCATATTGGGAATTTTCTGCAGGCTCAGGTTATCCCCCCCAGCAACTAATTAACCAATCAATGTAGGCCCGAGATTCCACGTTCTAAATCAGGTGGTTTTTGTAAGCTATATATGTTGTTACCTTCAAGGACTATTGGGCAGCCTTAATGTAAATGCCTGATATCTCTTTTCAGGAGATGCTAAATTGTAATATACAGCTCAGTGTTTCCTCTTTTTTTTTCCTGATGGTGAAGTGCAAAGACCTCCAGTGTAATGTTTTAAGATGCGAATGCCAAAATATTAAATTGAGACAACATATGTAAGCGGGGGCAACAGAGCTAGTAATCCTCCTGCCTGAGTAATGATTACGGAAAAAATAATACCCAGTTCTATGAATCTATGTTAATATTCAGGTTTATATCAATATGAGCTGTATATTGCAGGAAGAGGATACTGTACTTTTTGCCTTTTGCTGTTACTCAGATGTGTGTTATTCCAAATCTCCCATGTCTAAGATACAGTGTTTGTGTGTGTGTCTGTCCCACAGGAGGTGTCACTACATTTGTGGCGCTCTACGACTATGAGTCACGGACTGCCTCGGACCTGACGTTCAAGAAAGGCGAGCGGCTGCAGATCGTCAACAACACGTAAGGAGATGCCCACACCATCATCTTCCTGTTTAGATCCAACCTATCCACGCTGTACTTCCACCTAGACACACACACTCATCCAGACATAGACAAACTCAAACACACACGTTGTTCTGTAAACACAGACACTTGCATGCAAGCACTCTGTATAAACACACACCCATGAGCTCGCTCGCTTGTTCGCTCACTCACTCGTGTGTGTGTGTGTGTGTGTGTGTGTGTGTGTGTGTGTGTGTGTGTGTGTGTGTGTGTGTGTGTGTGTGTGTGTGTGTGTGTGTGTGTGTGTGTGTGTGTGTGTGTGTGTGTGCGTGTGTGTGCGCACACACACACACAGTCACAGAGTGCCCACTTATTCATAATTCCTCGTTAGCCAGACAACGTCTGTCCCCTTTCTCTCGACCCCAATCACCTCGGTACAACTTGACTACTAATGCTTTCAGATCTTACATTGACAGCCTTGTCAAGTCATGTTCATTCGGCGCCAAATGAAAGAAAACAAACTAACAGCACTGCCTGTTCTATAAAAATCACACATTTTCATTTTTCTGTTGAAAACCGTAACAGAACATTTTATGTTGTGTGCTCTAATAAACACAACCCAGATTGTAGCCCTTCTAGTGTTGATTGGGTCTAATTGTTAAAAATGTTTTTTTCTTTCGTTTTTTTCCCCCCAAGTCTATGACCTTTCCAAAGCATCTCTTTAAAGGACGCAAGCCAGTTTGTTTCCAAAATCTTTATTTGTTCCTTCACTGGGTATTTTGTTTGCAGCAGGAAAAAATACAAAATACACAAGTACAACAGAGCTGCGTGAAAGACATAACTCATAAGACACTATAGGAAGACATTTAAAATGCATGGTTCAAATACAACCACTTCAGGCCAAGCCATTTTGGAGTTAGGTGCAGATTGGATTTTTTAAAAATGTATTGTTCAATGGTCTGAAATGCTTAAAGTCTTGTCTTGTCTTGTGTGCTGTGCAGTGCTGTTTGCTGCATTTCTCTCCATGTTTTTGATGTTCTTTGCTGTTTCTGTTATTTCCTTCTCTCACGCTTCATGGTTTCTCTTAGGAGAAAGTACAGCTTCAGGTCAGTGAACTAGTCCTTTCTGAGCCCCCCTGTCTTAACTTATCTCGCCACCGTTCCTCTTTCCATTGAACCTGTTTTTCCTCAAAATGTGCACGGAGGTAATATTTGTTAACCCAAGCTACAGCATGTGGAGTAACCAGTCTTATTTTGTTGTTGAGAGAATTACTGGTCGCGACAACCAAACCAAACAATTGTGCTTATGAAGGCAAAGGTGAAAAAGCACAGAATATGGTATAATCAGTCATATTGTGTTCACTTGATATCCCTGTTTTATTAATTCTTATTTAGTCAAGATAGTTAATTTTATTATCCTGTGAGTTTCATGATATGAGCACAGAAATCAGTGTACTACACTTGTTTACTCACGGTGGTGTTTTTAGGCTTTAACCACTGTCAAATAGTCTGTATCTGATGTGAATAACCAGTTAGTACCCTGAATGAACCCAGGGAAGGGTTCTGATTGTCCCAGTCAATAACCCTGTCGTCTCCTCCTCTCCTCTGTCGTGCTACAGGGAAGGGGACTGGTGGCTCGCTCGGTCTCTGACCACCGGAGAAAGCGGTTATATCCCCAGCAACTACGTGGCCCCCTCTGACTCCATCCAGGCAGAAGAGTACCTCAACTTTTATTTCTTCCTGTTTTCTCGCAGATTGCCGTTTATTGTCATGAATCTTGTCCTGGAGGCAGAACTGAGGGATTTCCAATAGATGGGCCAGCTGTATTCAAAATTGGCTAAACTGTAAAAATGTGTGATTTTTTGTTGTTGTTGCTTTTTGTTCTTAATGTAAGGTTAGGCATTAGGTGTAGCAGTGTGGTTAACGTTAGGTTTAAAATCAGACTTTATGACTTTGTGGCTGTGCCAGCTAGTGGTTTGCAAAATTCTCCAAATGGGCAAAAGTAGTGCTTCATAGGGACATTAAAGGGACATTTACCCTTCAAAATCAAAGTTTGTCAGGTGTTTTCAGAGCTGAAAAGTGGTTTTCTGTTGAGAGTACTCCACGTCCGAGGCCATCTGTTTTGTAGATCCAGCTATATGTCACAATCCAAAATTAATGAAAAAGATATGCACCATATTTAAGAACCATATAACATCTTGTTTTTTCTGTGCTTTATTATTATTATTATTATTATTATTATTATTATTATTATTATTATTATTATTATTATTATTATTATTATTATTATTATTTCCATTTATTTGGTTGAGGCATGTAACTGGATCTACACAATCAATAGCACGAAATGGAAACTCTTCTTAACATTACACTGTTTTTGATGTCTGAAAACATGACCACAACTATGACGACGTTCCTTCAAAGCTGCTTAGTGGCAGGTTCTCACTGTTCTTTCTCACTCACTCTGGCCCACATTCGCAGGTGGTATTTTGGGAAGATAACTCGGCGCAACTCGGAGAGGCTCCTTCTGAGTTTACAGAACCGACGAGGAACCTTCCTGGTCCGAGAGAGCGAAACCACTAAAGGTGAGAAGAACCTCTGAGAGAGCGACAGCCATTTTAGACATGGATTAGAAGCACTTTGATTATTGTCAAATTCCTTGTTGACGTTCTCCTTTCTTTTGTGAAGTAGTCCTCTCTAACACAGAATGTACTGACCAAATGCGTGAATAGATACTTTTTGGGTCTTTTTGTCCCGGGGGCCTCTAGTTGTGGATCGGTGGCGTAGGGAGGGGGTTATTTTGGAGGAATTGGGGGAGTGGAGCACCAGTGAATGGAGGGGGTGGGGGGGGTGAATGAATCACACAAGCAGAGCTAAGTCACCGTGCGAGGGTGCTGGATTTCCTCTGGCTATAAAATCTCTGCGTGCACACACGCACACACACACAGTCACACACAGGGGGAGGGTCTAGGGAAAGGATTTACAGCGTAGGGTGCTTTAGATTCCATTCTGCAGGGCATAGAGCTCATGTTCTAGGGTATAGAGTTCATATGGTGTAGCGTGTAGTTTGGTCTGTAGGCATGGTGTATGCTGGTGTGTGTGTGTGTGTGTGTGTGTGTGTGTGTGTGTGTGTGTGTGTGTGTGTGTGTGTGTGTGTGTGTGTGTGTGTGTGTGTGTGTGTGTGTGTGTGTGTGTGTGTGTGTGTGTGTGTGTGTAGGGCTTGTGTTGTAGTGGGGATGATCTATGCCATAGTGTTGAGGGTGCAAGTATACTAATGTGCACTAATATTTTAGAGAGAAAGGCTTGTTTTGTAGTATTTATGCCATCGGGTGTATGGTGCATGCAGAAGTGTGCAGGGTTCATGCTTTTAGAGCACTTGTTAAACTCCAGTCCTCGAAGGCTGATTGTCTGCAGGTTTTCACTCCTTCATTGTACTTGCTTTTAATATTTACAGTCATTGATTAGTGACCTCCCCTCATCTGGTTGTCTAGGTCTTAATTGGAAACAAATTGAAGACCGGATTGGAATTGAGTTTGACTCCCCTGCTTTAGAGGGTAGAGTAGGGTTGCATGCTCTAAGTAGTGTGCTTCATTCCTTCAGTCCTGGCTCAGGGGGTACTGTTAAAGCATGGTGCTGGCAACATTAGTCTTGCCGCCGGTTTGATCTGAAGTCCGGAGAGCATGATGATACTTAATTTCATTACTGTTTTGATTCCCACATCGGCCACATACACGGAGTGCACAAAACAGTAGGAATACCTGCTCATTCCACCACATAGACTGACCAGGTGAAAGCTATGATCCTTTTTGATGTCACCTGTTAAATACTCTTCAATCAGTGCAGATGAAGGGGGAGATACAGGTTAAATAAGGATTTTTAAGCGTTGAGACATGGATGTGTGTGTGTGTGTGTGCCATTCAGAGGGTGAATTGGCAAGACAACATATTAAAGTGCCTTTAAATGGGGTATGGTATTAGGTGCCAGGCGCACTGGTTTGAGTGTGAAGAACTGCAACGCTGCTGGGTTTTTCCCGCTCAACAGTTTCCCATGTGTATAAGAAATGGTCCAAACCCAATGGACATCCAGCCAACTTGACACAACTGTGGGGAAGCATTTGAGTCAACATGGGCCAGCATCCCTGTGGAACGCTTTTGACACCTTGTAGAGTCCATGCCCCGATGAATTTAGGCTGTTCTGAGGGCAAAAGGAGGTGCCACTCAATATTAGGAAGGTGTTCCACTTTTGTTGTGCACCCAGTGTATTCTGTACATGTTTATTAGGTACACCACCCCGTTCACAAATCTTTCGCTCCTACAGACAGTGATGCACCTGGCCAGGGCTTGCTATATAAAGCAGGCGGACAGGCATTGAGGCATTCAGTTACTGTTCGGTTGAACGTTAGAATGGGCAAAACTCGTGACCTAAACGACTTTGAGCAGTGGAGGATCCTCAGAGGATCCTCCTGCGTTCTAGTAGTTATGTTGACTATGACGTTAATATGGTGACAACGATGCAGGCTGTGTGTGGCGGTTATGATACGAAGGTTTGGCTTGGAAAGTGTTTTTTCGCCTGGTCACAGAAAGCTGATGTGTCGTGCACTGAAATCTATAAGAGATGGGAATGGTGAGAGGAGGAGAGCACGTAGATGCGGAAGAAGGAATTATACAACGAACAAAGGGATCATGCTGTTTGTATGTGGCTGCAAACAGAACAATACAGGGTGAAAAAACATACATGAATTTGCCCAATAGAAACTCTTGTTTTCAACTGTTGGACTAATGATTACACCCTAGATCGGCTAGATGCAGGCAAGAGTGTGCAAGGCGGTATCGAATGTGTCAATGTCTGTCCCCTTGATTACTCAAATTTCTCTAAACCAGTGCACTTACATTGTAAACTTTAATTCATAGGCTAGGTTGTAGCAACCTCATGATGTGTATATGGAAAGTATTATGTCGTAGCATAAACCTGTCGATGTTACATTGAGCTGGGTGAATGGAATATGAATGACAGTCATCCAATATACATTAATAGAAATAAGGCCGTGTTCATAAAATAATATTGTATACACAGTAGCAGTCAAAAGTTTGTACACACCTACTCATTCAAGGATTTTTCTTTATTTGTACTATTTTCTACATTGTAGAATAGTAGTGAAGACATCAAAACTATGAAATAACACATATGGAATCGTGTAGTAACCAAAGAAGTGTTAAACAAATTCTTCAAAATTAGTCACCCTTTGCGTTGATGACAGCATTGCACACTCTTGGCATTCTCACAACCAGCTTCGTGAGGAATGCTTTTCCAACGGTCTTGAAGGA
The DNA here is from genome assembly GCF_023373465.1 of Oncorhynchus keta. Taxonomy (NCBI): domain Eukaryota; kingdom Metazoa; phylum Chordata; class Actinopteri; order Salmoniformes; family Salmonidae; genus Oncorhynchus; species Oncorhynchus keta. Next base: position 50,771,281 of record NC_068430.1, on the reverse strand, counting down.
GATCCCACATATGCTGAGCACCTGTTGGCTGCTTTTCCTTCACTCTTGCGGTCCAACTCATCCCAAACCATATCAATTGGGTTGAGGTCGGGTGATTGTGGAGGCCAGGTCATCTGATGCAGCATCATCATTCTCCTTCTTGGTCAAATAGCCCTTACACAGCCCGGAGGTGTGTTTTTTGGTCATTGTCCTGTTGTAAATCAAATGGTAGTCCCACTCAGTGCAAACAGATGGCATGGTGTATCGCTACAGAATGCTGTGGTAGCTATGCTGGTTAGTGTGCCTTGAATTCTAAATAAATCACAGATGGTGTCACCAGCAAAGCACCCGGTGGGAACCACACGTGCGGATATCATCCGTTCACCTATTCTGCGTCTCGCAAAGACACTGCAGTTGGAACTAAAAATCTCAAATTTGGATTAGTTTCCCGATTGACTGACCTTCATGTCTTAAAGTAATGATGGACTATTGTTTCTCTTTGCTTATTTGATCTGTTCTTGCCATAATATGGACTTAGTCTTTTACCAAACTAATTAAGAAGGAAATCAATTCCACAAATGAACTGAAATGCTTTCCAGGTGACGACCTCATGAAGCTGGTTGAGAAAATGCCAAGAGTGTGCAAAGCTGTCATCAACGCAAAGGGTGGCTACTTTGAAGAATCTCAAATAGAAAATATATTTGTTTTCACACTTTTTTTGTTTACTACATGATTCCATATGTGTTATTTCACAGTTTTGATCTCTTCACTATTATTCTACAATGTAGAAAATAGTAGTAATAAAGAAAAACCCTTGAATGAGGAGGTGTGTTCAAACTTTTGACTGGTACTGTATATTAAATGCCAACGACCGCCACTGAATCGACAGTGCCAGACTCGCCGGTTTCAGTATCTCTGAAACGGCTGGCCTCTTGGACTCTTGGATGCACGACAGTGTCTATGATTTACTGAGAATGGTTACAAAACAACATCCAGTCATCTGTAGTCCTGAGGTTGAAGGAGAATGTCAGGAATTGTGCAAGCTAACAGGCGGGCCACAAACAGGCAAATAACGGTGCAGTACAACAGTGGTGTGTAGGACAGCATCTCGGAATGTACAACTCGTTGGGCCTTGTTATGAATGGGCTATTGCAGTAGACTACCACACCGGGTTCCACTCTATCAGCTAAAAACAAAAACAAACAAAAAAGTAGCTCCGGTGGGCACGTGATCACCAACACTGGACAATTGAGCAGTGGAAAAACATTGCCTGGTCTGCAGAATCCCATTTCCTGTGGCATCGTTCTGATGGCAGAGTAAGGATTTGGCGTAAGTAGCATCCATGGCCCCATCCTGCCTGGCACACGTTAGGGCCCTCGATACCAATTGAGTAATATTTCCGTGCCCCAACATTTTTTAGCTATTCCAGGGGCAAAAGATGGTCCAACCCGGTAATAGATGGGTGTAACTAATAAACTTGATCCCAGGAAGAGCTAATGGGGATCCATAATAAATACAAAACTGGCCACTGACTGTATATGTCACTGTTAAAGTTGACAGTTCTTTAAGTGGCTTTGGATAAAAGTCTCTTTTTATAATGACTATTTTACATTGTAACATGCAAGTGTCTCACAATTGAAGTGTATGGGAAGTGCGTAATCAGAATTTGCTCTTCGTATGCACTCACCATGGATTCTACAGGTAGTGGTACAGCTGTGAGTGCTGACTGTTGATTGTGTTTTAGTGATTTATAAAGGCGTAGGGAGTGGAGTTTCACAGTTGCATGTTGTTAGAAATAACGATAGAGCACAGTGCTATTGAGGCTTACCCTCTGTACTGGTTGTAGTGTACAAGTTGTTTTTAGCATCAGCCGTTCCAAATTCATGTTGTTCTATTATTGTTTCTTATGTACTTGTGGCTGTGCAATGAATTTCTCTGCTGGGACAATATCGTTTCAATTCAATTGAATTTGTTGTGACCCATCCCTCGTTACACACACACACTTTGTAATTATTTTCTAATTCTATTTTTATGAACAGGAGCCTATTGCCTGTCCGTGTTGGACTATGACAACACTAAAGGCCTCAACGTCAAACACTACAAGATACGCAAGCTAGACAGCGGAGGTTTCTATATCACCTCACGCACCCAGTTCAGCAGTCTGCAGCAGCTGGTCTTCCACTATCGCAGTAAGTAACACATTATAATCACATTTGTGACACCTTTGCCACTTACTTACAAAAAATCCTATTATACAGAGAGTAACACCAAACTTGAATTGAATGTTTTTGTATTTATTTGTCCATGTACTATAATATGCATGTCAAGGTCATGATTGGGGCAATTGTCATTCTGTTTTCCAACTACTGTAAACGTATATGTAAATACATACTTTTTCTTACATGGTATGCAGTGTCTTTGTCAAGCATATTGATCATGCGTCAAAGTGAAACAGACATTGCTCAATAACTCAATAAGAATATCCAACAGATTGGCACATCTGACTATTATCAGAAATGTCTCGCAGAAAACTCTGCTTCTACTGCCTAATGTGGATAGTGCTAGCAAGGGTGGACAGTGCTAAATGTCTAGGTGGTAACAATATGCCTCTTTCTATCATTCCCTACCTAACCCCAGAGCATGCAGACGGGCTGTGCCACTGTCTGACGGAGGTGTGTCCCGTGCTGAAGCCTCAGACCCAGGGCCTGGCCCGCGATGCCTGGGAAATCCCACGGGAATCGCTCCACCTCGACCTCAAACTGGGCCAGGGCTGTTTTGGAGAGGTCTGGATGGGTAAGATGCGCGTGCACACATTAGCTCTTTACGGATGTATTTGTATCTGCATTTAATCCACCAAAAAGGATTGATTTGATCAAATGCAGAGAACACGCTTGGGAAGAAACACCCATTCTAAGCCTATCTTGCCTATCTAGACTGATTAATCATGTAACCATAATTACTAGGAAGTCGGCGCACCAAGGAAAAATATTCAGATTACAAAATTATCATTTCCTAAAATAACTTTTCAGATATTGTATCTGATCAATTAGTCTTCGAATTAATTAATTATTTACTTTACCTCACGTTAGTCTCATTACAAATGTCTGCACGAACCCAGTCTTCACTATGAGTCATCCGTACATCAATTGTCTTAAATAATTTATTTATTACTAAGTAATTCACAGAAATGCATAAACAAACAAACAAACAAGGTAAATGTGGTTACATGAAATGAGAATGTGCCCTAGTGGGCTAAACCGGCATGGCGGCTTGTTAGACAAAAGGGGAAGTGGGGGTTGACTAAGAAGTCACTACAAAGTGATAATTATAAAAATTGAAATGCTAATCCTTTACACATGAACGCTCACTCATTCGGGAACAACTGAAATCAATATATATATTTAAGCTCAGTGTGTCGTCTTAATCGCTGGTGAAAACTTTGGTTCTTTTGTAGAATTGTCCGTCTCTCTCCCTCTCTCTCTCTCTGTCGTGGTTATAGTGGTTAGTTCAGAGTGAAATTCATTCGTTTTGTTATAGAATGGATGTTTCGGCGGTTGTCGTTCTTTGCGTTCAATGATACCGAATTCCTAGCTGCAGACTAGTAATTCATATCAAAGACTTGTTCTTATTCTGTCGGTATTGATAGTCTGAGAGTTTAACCACGTGGTATGGTTAAAATATTCAGCAATGGTCTACAACCTTTGTCCCCTCATAATGGAGAAAAACATGGTCTCCAACCTTTAGCGATCACGTAATTGAGGTAAGCTCGGTCTGCTGATCGAAAACCCGAGTGGGATTTTATTCGAGAATGGCAAAAAAGGGCTGTCCTATGATGTCTGACCCTAACTGGGCTCGGGGGCGGTCCTCTGATTTAGTTAACTCCAATCCCCTTTTTGAGTTTTCCTTCATTAAACAGTCCAAAATCATATTACACACTTTAACAAACAGTATCATACTCAATCATTCATCTTATATAACAATTACATGTAAATCTCATATCTGAGGCTATTATATAAACAGCGTTATGGTAATGTGGCCACACCGTCTCCCATGAGCTTCCCCAAGTTGTGACAAACAGACCAGTTCGTAGCTGGATTCTTCACCGATCTTTTATACTTTCTCCGGAACATGAAATTTGTTCGTACCTCAAGTTCTGTGAGGTGGAAGGATTTCCTTTGTTCTCCATGAAAACCTACTCTCTCTATACTGTGTGGCCATGTGGCAGGGTCTTCTCGGGAATTCATGACCTCTCTGACCACAGCAACCTAGTTGAAGGAGGCAAGGGGGAGGCAGGGAGAGGGGGATGGGGCTTGCTATACCCAAAGAGGCCAACGTCATGACAGCGCACTACAGCAATGCTGGACACTGTTTAAAAATCGATTTATGCTTGATCCGGCAATGCGGTCGGAAGGCCTAGGATGGATGTGGTGACACAATTGCGTAACCTCCGGCTTGTCTTTGTAACAATGCGGAGGGCTCCGTGTAAATCTGCATTGATATTAAGGAAGTTGTCAAGGAAGTGAGTTTGTGTTTGTACAGGACATACTGCCCCCACCTACCATCAACCATTCATGTCAATGTGGAGCTATATGGAGCCCTTCGCATTGTTACACAATTTGGCAGGCTCATGGCAATGAGGTACAGAACTTGATTTGGCCGCCAGAGGCTCCGCAATTGCTGCCCAACCTCCATACGGAGCCTCCGGACCGCATAAATGGGCTTTTATTGTTACTGCTTTTACAGTAAGTTCTGAGTGGGTAGAAGCTTGCCAGCTCAATAAAGTGCCCAAAAATGCACACTGGCCATATACTGTTACATGGAGTGTCATGGTATCGTGTTGGGTGTCGTGACAACTATGAATGCTATGCCCAAATGTAAAGCAAGTGCCGTGCTAAGAATGTTCAACTCTGTGGTACAGAGTTACAGCCCTTTAGTAGAGCCTGTGAAATCTGGGGTGTAATATTTCCTCTTTGCGAAGGGTATTACTCAAGCTCCGTCATTCAGTTTTCAGAGACGTTAAAAAAAACATAGCAGGTTACAAAGTAGCGCTCTGTCGCTACGTTTTGATGTTTGGGTTGTTTCTTGTCAGGGACTGGTCCAAATTCACGTTTTGCCATCCCCATCGAGCCAGCTAACTAGCTGTGTGAGAGTACTTGACTCCGTTCACTGAGGGTTAGTGCTATCCTGGATCCTTGGGATGTCCCTTCGCTAAACCCTAACCCATACCCTAACAATAACCCTTACCTTACCTAACCCAAACCTTAACCCTTACTGTAACCATTTTTTATTTCTACTTCAATGGGGTAGGGACGTCCCAAGGAACCCGGATAGCAAGGATCATTCACTGAAGCAACACTTGGGGCGAGAGGCAGCGCTGTGCCAGCGGCAAATGTTATGATTGATGCTTTTCCTTTTAAATGTTGTGATTTAATGTTTTTCCTTTTAAGTGACAACTACCAGAATTCTGTGGCTTTACAGCCCTACAATCGATGAAAACATGGCTAAATACCAATACATTGAAAATGTGTCCTATGTCGTTGTTTTCCAGCTTGCTAGCATGAGGCAGCTCAGTCTTCAGATACAATTTTTTTTGTTGTTGCTGGAATCAGTGCAGTTTATCCTCCTTTCACAAGAGTAACACAGTTTTTCCATTTTAAAAAAGCGTGTCTTTCTTGTGCTCTTACATGAATGCTCTTTCCTCAAATAACAAAAATCTGCTTTCCGAGTACCTTTTTGAAGGGCTGTTTTAAGCACAATCATACAGATTTGTAAAAAAAAAAAAAAATCCAACTATAGTAATAAAAGTATCGGCAGATATATCGGTTATTGTGAATATTTTAATTCTAAAAACAATCGGTGTCGGATCCAAAAATAGCATATCTGTCAGGCTCTACTTTTCATTCCAATTTCATGTATTTCACCTATAACTTCATATAAGAAGTGTGTGGTTGCTTGTGGCAGAAACGTGCGCCTGTCCCACGGGTTGTCTGGGTCGCCAAGAGAAATAATGTACTCCTTTAGCTACGTTGGCTATGGTTTCTAACCTATAGCTTTTGTGTTTCCACAGGGAAGTGGAACGGTACAACGCGGGTGGCCATCAAGACCCTGAAGACAGGCACCATGTCCCCAGAGGCCTTCCTCCAGGAGGCGCAGGTCATGAAGAAGCTGAGACACGAGAAACTGGTGCAGCTCTACGCTGTGGTGTCTGAGGAACCCATCTACATCGTCACTGAATACATGACCCAAGGTAACTGTAGACCACACACATCATCATTATTATCAGTATGGCTGTCCATCGTTTCCAAAAATAACGTTGCTTCCAGGGATGGGTTGTAGAACAGATGTGGCTACCACTATTGTTACAAACACACACATTATCACGTAGGTATTGCACTATGTAGGGAATAGGGTGCCACGTAATCATAATCATCACTTACTTAGTACATGAGACACACACACTTCATCATCACTGACTACAGTGGACAATGGTTCAAGCTGGCATGTGCATGCTCACACACATCATGTTCTTGTGTTCCCTCCCTCCTGCCTTCTCTCTCTCATTAAGCTGATAACACTGTCGCTCCCACAGGTAGCCTGTTGGACTTCCTCAAAGGTGACACGGGCAAGCTGCTACGTCTACCCCAGCTAGTGGATATGGCATCTCAGGTGGGACATTCAGTGCAATGTTGATTATACCTTTTCATGTAATTCTATTATTTAAGTCAATTTAAGTTATTTTGCCATCTTCTTTTGTTCCCCTCCTTATCCCCCCGATTGTCCCTCTTTCTGCTGTATCTATTCTTCCTCTCACTTTTTATCCTTTTCCCTCTATCCATTCTCATCCTCTAACTCTCTCTCTCTCATTTCATCTCATTTCCCCTCTACTCTTCCAGATTGCAGCAGGGATGGCATACGTAGAGAGGATGAACTACGTCCACAGAGACCTCAGGGCTGCCAACATCCTCGTAGGAGACAACCTGGTGTGTAAAGTGGCCGACTTCGGCCTGGCCCGCCTCATAGAGGACAACGAGTACACTGCCAGACAAGGTAAGGCTTCAGTCCATGTCAAATCTGTAGTTGTGTGTTCTAAACCTGGCTTTGAAGGACCCGTGTTTAACCTGGTTTTCCTTCCAACTGGTCTCTATGTATAAAGTGGCCAATTTCCCCTCCTCTTAGAGGATAATGTTTACACTGCCAGACAGAGTAAGGCTCTGGTCCGGGTCCAATATCTCTAGGTACGTGAACTGACATTGTGATTCCAGGACAACCTCTCCCTCAACGTCAGCAAAACAAAGGAGTTGATTGTTGACTTCAGGAAGCAAAGGCATCGACATCAATGAGACTGGAATAGAGACTACAGTTTTAAGTTCCTCTGCTTCCACATCACCAAGAACTTGACATGGACCAACAACATCACCACTCTTATCAAGAGGGCACAACGGTGCTTCTACTTCCTAAGGCAGCTGGAAAAATGTGTCATGCCACCCCCGGGTACTCTCCTAATACTACCGCTGCACCATCGAGAGTGTCCTGACCGGTTGCATCACGGCCTGGTGCGGAAATTGCTCCGTCCACGAATACAAGGTCCTCCAGCAGGTGGTGAAGACGACCCAGTGTGGCCGTGTTCCCACCCATCCAGGACATCTACTTGAAACAGTGCCTGCAGCATCATCAAGGACTCCACACACCCCAGCCACGAGCTGTTCACTCCCTTACTTTTAGGCAGACGGTATCGGAGAATGAGATCTTATACCAACAGGCTCAGAGAGTTTATCTACAAGCCGTCATACTGCTTGTAGCGGATTTCGAATAGCCGTGGGAAAAGCAGTTGCGAGATTGAGACACACATCCACAATCCAATTAGAAACCCTAGAATTCAAATGAAACCGAAGACTTCATGAATACAACTTAAAACAATTTATTTGTAGAATCCATAATGATAAGTGCAAGGTAAACAAATGTTCTAATATTCCAGGTAAACTAAAAAGATCAAGGTAAAACATGTGTGGTTCAAATGTATGCCAACTCGGTATCCCAAACATTTTTCACCCCTGGTAGGCCTTCCTTCTGAAATGACTGCAACACTTAACATTGAGCTGCAGTTATTTTAACGTGGTTGGCAAGGAATAAGTTAGTCCTAAATATTTCTAAAACTAAACGCATTGTATGTGGGACAAATCATTCACTAAATCTTGTAATAAATAATGTGCTTGGAGTTACCCTGGATTGTAAACTGTCATGGTCCAAACATATTGATACAACAGTAGCTAAGATGGGGAGAAGTAGGTCCATTATAAGGCACTGCTCTGCCTTCTTGACAGCACTGTCAACAAGGCAGGTCCTACAGGCCCTAGTTTTGTCACACCTGGACTACTGTTCAATCGTATGGTCAAGTGCCACAAAAAAAGGACTTGGTTCAGAACAGGGCAGTACGGCTGGCCTTTGGATGTACTCAGAGAGCTAATATTAATAATATGCATGTGTGCTAGTAGCATTAGTCTGGTTTGAACCTGCTCTTTGAGTTGCTTGGACATTAGCACCATCTATGAGTATTAGTGGCTGCTGCTGTGGCTGCTGTGCTTGTCGGCAGAGGTGGCACCAAGGAATTCCAAGTCCCAAGTCAAGACGGGTAAATCCGAGTCAAGTCTCAAGTCAAGACCGCCAAGTATCAATTCAAGTCCTAAACTTTGTGTTTCGAGTCCTAAACAAGTCATAATGTGCTCTTCACCTAAATGTAATACCATTTCATATTTAACAAGAGTAATAGTATATACAATTTATGTAAATCATGAAGGCTTTTAAAAATATATATTTATTACTTTCCAAATAAACTTTATATTTCCATGGAAATGCATGGGTAGCCATGAGAAAGACCCATCAAAATGACGACAAAAACAAAATATTGTAGTGCTCTCTATCTCTCTCTCTCCAGATATACTCTAGACACCTAAAACAATCCTGCCATTCAATAATTTATTAAAAGGTACATCAAAACAACAGACACTGAACTTCAGGTAGGCCTACAATTTCAACACTGGCCTGAATGTCTGAGAAGAAAATACAGATCCCAAAGATGGGAGATAAAACCTGAACATGTAGACTAGATGTATAATGCATAAACAGTTTCATTTTTTCCCTCTTTATCTAAGGGCCCGCAAAAGACCAAATTCGATGAAAGTCTGTCAGTCATTTGTGCACGATGAGGCCGCGGTATGATTCCACCATGGCTGAAGACATGCTCCACCGGAGCACTGGAGGCAGGCACTGCCAAGACGCTGATGGCCACTCGGGACAGTGAAGGAAGAGCCTTCCTGTTCATTGCCCAAAACAACAGGGCATTCTGTCCTTCGCATATGTCAAGGTAGTGACTTAGCTATAGTGCTGGAGAGGTCCCAACAGCTTTCTTCTGCCTCTTACAGTATGCTGCAAACAGCCCTTCTTCTTGTCCAAGACTATGATCCTCTCGCTCTTCCTCATCAACAAGAGGCACAGCTTGTTCAGTCCCTGTAGCATCTTGCAGAATCAGTTCTGGCAAAACATGTAAAAGCATAGCATAAACAAAAAGGCCGGTATTAGAGTATTGATGATGCAGTGGGTTAAACTGAAAAAGTATTATTGTTGCAGTCAATTGGATTTAATTATGAGAAAAAAGTTACATGAAACTCAATATTTACCTTTAACTCTTTGTGCCACCTCCTCCTTGACCTCCTCCTTGACCAGCACATGGTGCTCCACCCACATCAGAGAAAAAGCCGGATCCAAGGCAGCTGCATTGAGGTAGACTGGATCTGAAAAGGGGGCAGTGATTCCGTCTTGTGTCCTGGCCATTTTCACATTGATGAAGATTCCAAGAAATCTTTTGTTCAGGGATGCCTGGATACTTCTGACCAGGCCACTCAGGAAATGGACTTGAGGCATCTGCTGCTCCAGGTGGTGATTCAGGGACAGGACCGAGGGAACAACAGAACTGCTTGTGACTATCTTCTCCAAACTGTGTCATACCTGTTGCTTCTCCAAATGGCTTCAGGATGTCCACCAACTCCTTCAACTTATTCCACTCCCGTACTGTGAACAACAACTCCTTGTGCCCAGCCTTTTTCACAGCAGCAGGGATGCCTCTTTCCCCAAATTAAGCCTCAAACACCTCTTTGAATGTTGTGCTTGTATGTAGCAGTGAGCTGATTTTTGATAACTTTGAAAGAGAAGGAGTCATCACTTTTTGTTTCTTTCAAGCCATCTCCCACCACCAGCTGGAGAGTGTGGGCAAAACACCACAAGCGCTGTTTTTTTGCAATAGCAGCATCCACTGTTTGCTGGTCTTCCAGGGTTAGGTCATTCCAGAGCTCTGGGTCATCAAGGTGATCTTGGTCATGTACTTCATCTTCTTGTTAAATGGGGAAGCGCACGGTGAATGCTTTTCTCATGTTGGCAGCATTGTCACTAATGATATCGTCCAATTTATCTTTAATGCTGTACTCACCACATATGGCCTCAAATTGCTCACAGATTCTTTCGGCCGTGTTTGCGCCTTTGAAGCGGACACAGGCCAAGAGATTGGACTTGCGCTGTATCCTCTCTCCATCTTTCTCCGTACAGTGCACAGTGACACCAAGGAACCCCCTCATCGTTCGGTCGGAAACCAAATGTCCACTGTGACTGAAACATGGTCTGTGTTGCTCAACTGAGTTTTCAGTTTTGAATATCTCTCTGTAGCGAGGTTCTCTACTTTTGATGTCAATGTTCTGTGATACACTGGGCTGTACTTACTATCAGCCACTGACAGAAAGTGCCGAAAACTCTTGTTTTCCACAATAGACAGAGGCAAGTTGCAATCGATAACCAAGTCGGACAGTATTGCATTGCTGCCCTACACGGGTCTCCATGAACTGTGAGATTGGAGACTGTTGCGGTTCACTTGTGACACTTTTGTTCATCTGTAATTGTTCAAATCTGTAAGCTTATAAAAAAAATAATTTAGCGGGGCAGTAGCACAATCTTGGAAGTTGGAAGTTGTTGCGCCTCCATCTGTAATTTTCTTCCCACACGTTTTGCAAATTACAATACGTTTTTTGTTGACTTCAGCGTAGTCTGTATATCAGAAAATTGTCATTTTGGGTATAATTTTTCCGGTTAGCTCAATCTGAATTCACCCGCCGACTTTCCTCTGCACTGCCATGCGCAAATTCTTCTCTGCTGGCACAATTTGATTGTGCAAATCAAACTTTAATCCGTTAAATGAAGAGTTGATGCGCAGTTTTATTCTAAAACTGTTAAGAAGCCTTTTTGTCCTAGACTTGGCACTCCGGTACCCCTTGCCATGCGGTAGTAGAGAGAACAGTCTATGACTGTGGTGGCTGGGGTCTTTGACAATTCTTAGGGCCTTTCTCTGACGCTGCCTGGTGTAGAGGTCCTGGATGGCAGGCAGCTTTACCCCAGTGATGTACTGGGCCATACGCACTACCCTCTGCACGCACTACCCTCAGAGGCCGAGCAATTGCTGTACCAGGCAGTGATGCAACCATTCAGGATGCTCTCGATGTTGCAGCTGTAGAACTTTTTGTGGATCTCAGGACCCATGTCAAATCTTTTTAGCTTCCTGAGGGGGAATAGGCTTTGTCGTGCCCTCTTCACGACTATCTTGGTGTGTTTGGACCATTCTAGTTTGTTGTTGATGTGGACACCAAGGAACTTGAAGCTCTCAACCTGCTCCACTACAGCCCCATCGATGAGAATCGGTCCTCCTTTTCCTGTAGTCCACAATCATCTCCTGAGCCACAATCAACCATCTCCACAATCAAGCTGCAGCCAGCTCAGCTTCCATTTCCACCAATTCCTTTTTTTGCCTTGTTGTGTTTCTTCCATATAAAGGGCATGTTTTATTTTTTTTTAAACTGCAGCTTTAGCTTTCAAAGCGGCGTGCTCAGCCTGTGCTTTCATTCTAGCACTGGATGCCCTTGATGTTGAGGTGGATGCATCTGACTTTTTTGATACAGCAGATACTGTCATGTGGACCAATGGCAAACAAAGGTTACAATATTCCAGGTAAATGGAAAAAGATCAAGATAAAAAAATGTTTATGCCAACCCGGTTTCCCACCAAATGTCAATTATACCAGTATGTGGCCATCTGGGCGGGCCCACCTGTAGCACCAACTAATTGAGGCTAGAGGGCGTAGTTGACCTATTTCTAATTCAAATCATAGGACCATAATAAGACCACAAAACCAAATAATGCATACACCATACCTCTATATAGAAATGACATATTATATTCTAAATGAGTGATATCATCAAATAAACAAATATTTTGATAAATGAAAAATGAAATGAAAACTGAAAAAAATGAACTGGCTCCAACACTACTGAACACTTGAACTGGAATGATCACCTGGACTTACTTGCCACACACAAACACAAATACATTCAAGTTACACACACACATCACAATTGCTGCTACCAGACTCTCATTTACTACTACTCATACTGCTCAATATAAAACACCCGCCAATCCCCCCTTTCTCTGATAAATGTGTAAATATTGTACTATAAATTGTGCCTCCCTGTATTATACTAACATATTTATTATATTCTACTGAGCCATTTACTTTGTTCGTATTCTGATCTTTTATTATTGTTGCATTGTCGAGAAAGAGCTTGAAACAATGAAACTCTGCATGTTGTCTTGCCTGACTCACGCCTCTCCCTTGAGATGAATGATCTAGCCTAGGTTACCCCTGCTTCAGGCCTAATACCTACAGCTGTTGCCCTCCCAGCCCAGTTCCGATCCCAGCAACCCGCTGATACCAGTCACAGCTGGAGTTTTATTAAAAACCACTCAGTGGGGCGTCCAGCTCTGAGGTAGGGCGACCCGTAGTTTGTCAGGGTCTCTGAAGGCTATAAGACCAGGGGAAATGGAGTGGTGAGTATGCTTTCTCCTCTCAACAACTTATCATTTTAATAAGTACCTTAGTTTTACACCCACGAGTGCGCGTCACAAACCCTTCACCCGTGGAGTTACGCACTATAATGGGACCGAGTGTCCCACGAGACGAACAAGGTAATGTCATCGTGTCATGCCTTAGACTAACGTCCTAAGACATTTCTCATACACACCCCAAGCATGGACCCACACCGGTAACAAAGGGAGGAAACTCTCCGGGCTATTTCGGTCAGTGGCCTCTCAAGAGGAAACGTGTTTATTCAAGCAAAGCCCTTTACAGAGAGTCTACTTATCTATCCTATGGATATCCTAGCTCCCAACCGTGAGGAAACCCAATCCTGATCCTCCTAAAGGAAAATACAAATGATATGGTAATTTCCCTGTGGGTTAAAAGCAGAGGCTACAAACAGCAATTAATGCTAAGAGTAAAAAATGCCCCAAAAAGAGAGAGGTTTTCTAGAAAAAAGGCTCTGCAGAAAAAGCAAAAATGCTGCCACTATCTTCGGTGACAATGGTGATGGTTTGGATAGACTGGGGGCTGCTTCCTCCTTCCTCTGCTGGCTGCGATGTCTCTCAGCTCTCTCCCTCCTGTTCCTCTTCCCATCATGTTGACTCTCCATCTTCTTGGATTCCTACTCTCTCCATCCCAGAGCCTGTTGTAGCTCTGCAGGCGTGAGAGTTACATCCATCCCATGGTTCACGACGATGTTCCCTTTTAACCTGTCTCTCCACTCAGGGGAGTTTCCCAGTGCTTGGAAGGCAGCCACTGTGCATCCTTTATTTAAAGGGGGAGATCAAGCTGATCAAGGCCAATTTCTATCTTGCCCTGTTTATCAAATTTTGAAAAACTTGTCAATAATCAACTGACTGGCTTTCTTGATGTCTATAGTATTCTCTCTGGTATGCAATCTGCTTTCCACTCAGGTAATGGATTTGTCACTGCAACCTTAAAGGTCCTACATTATTTCACCACTGCACTTGACTCTAAGCAATGTTGTGCTGCTGTTTTAATTGACTCGGACAAATCGTTTGATTACGGTAGACCATTCCATTCTTGTGGGTCGGCTAAGAAATATTGGTGTTTCTGAGGGGACTTTGGCCTGGTTTGCTAACTACCTATCTCAGAGTCCAATGTGTAAAGTCAGAACATCTGCTGTCTCAGCCACTACCTGTCAGCAAGGGAGTACCCTAAGACTCGATTCTAAGCCCCACGCTCTTCGCAGTTTACACCAACAACATAAATCAGGCAGTAGGAAGCTCTCTCATCCATTTATATGCAGATGATACAGTCTTATATTCCGCTGGCCCCACCCCGGGTTTTGTGTTAAACGCTCTACAAAAAAGCTTTGTTAGTGTCCAGCAAGCTTTCTCTGCCCTTAACTTTGTCTTAACACCTCCAAAACACAAGCTGCAGGCGAAGGTTAAATCTAGACTTTGTTTCCTTTATTTACATTTACATTTCCTTTATCTATTGTAATCGCTTGTCTTTCACCCTGGCTGCCAAACTAACCCTGATCCCAGGCTGTATCACAACCGGCCGTGATCGGGAGTCCCATAGGGCGGTGCACAATTGGCCCAGTGTCGTCCTTGTTAGGGTTTGGCCGGTGTAGGCTGTCATTGTAAAACACTCATCCCTGGGTTGCTCCTCTTTTCAGTTTGCTGCAGCTAGTGACTGGAACGAGCTGCAAAAAACACTCAAACTGCCCAGTTTTTATCTCCATCTGACACTTGTGGCTGCTTCGAGTAATCTATTGTTGTCTACATTTTTGCACTTCATGCTATTGTCCGTGCCTAGCAGCGTTTGTACTGTTTGTGCTGCTGTCATGTTGTGCTGTTGTCATGTTGTGCTGCTGTCAAGTTGTGCTGCTGTCATGTTGTGCTGCGGCCATGTTGTCTTAGGTCTCACTTTATGTAGTGTTGTGGTGTCTCTCTTGTCCTAAAGTTTGTTTTGTTATTTTTAATACCAGCTCCTGTCCCCACAGGGGGCCTTTTCCTCTTGGTAGGCCGTCATTGTAAATAAGAACGTGTTATTAATTGACTTGCCTAAAACATTAAAATACTAAACCTGGTTTTCATTCCAACTGGTCTCTTGATGACTCACTCTGTGACTTCAGTGGTTGTAATGAAGGGGCTAAATAACATGCAGTGAAAGGAAAAATGTATTTCGCAACCAGACAACTGGAAATGAGCAAAATACAACGACAAAAGTAAGCCACGTCTTCCATTTTCAGCAGACTGTAGAGGCTTAAACCTTGTTTTAGGAAAAATGACTTTTTATTGATTTCTTTGAGTTAAAAGCACGGATATTTTGGCTTACCGTAGTCAAAGGTACATTGATAAAAGACCATGAGTCATCAATTCAAATTTTTGTTTCCCCAGGAGCCAAGTTCCCCATTAAGTGGACGGCGCCAGAGGCTGCCCTCTACGGCCGCTTCACCATCAAGTCAGATGTCTGGTCATTTGGGGTCCTGCTCACTGAACTCGCCACCAAAGGCAGAGTACCATATCCAGGTACCATTTACATTCCTTTATGAAACAATTCTAAAGGTAGTCCCACACTCTATAGGTATAAAACACCAATATTTCGACACACAATGCCTTCTTCAGGGTTCCATAGACTTTGACTAAACAATAGCGTAAGATTAGCCTTTACATACAATTGCACTGAGAAGTGAACGGAAAGGGCAGGGTTTGTATGTTCCGTGTGCTTATTATAGTATTCACAAAAGAAGGGTTTGCATTAAAATATATTGTTTTTAGCTATAATTAGATATTTTTGGGGGCTCGTTGCAGATTCAGAATATGCCCTAGAAAAGTTGTACAAATGGCTCTTTAAAACAATTCAGAAAATCTTGATAGACAAATGCGGTCTCCCCTCCCCCCCACCCCCTCCCTTCAGGCATGGTGAACCGGGAGGTGCTGGAGCAGGTGGAGCGCGGATACCGGATGCCCTGTCCCGGCGAGTGCCCGAGCTCAATGCACGAGCTCATGCTCATCTGCTGGAGGAAGGATGCCGAGGAGAGGCCCACCTTCGAGTACCTCCAGGGCTTCCTGGAAGATTACTTTACCTCCACCGAGCCCCAGTACCAGCCTGGGGAGAACCTATAGGTCTCAGGGACATCGGTCCCACCACGGGACCACATGGGTGGACTTGCCCACTTTAAACACTGATCAAGGGACAGTTTTGCATTATTTCCTCCCTGTAATGGTTAAGGATGGTTTAGGATTGGGGAGAGAGGATGAGCTGATCCTAGATCTTTGGTTATTAGTGGCTTCTAACCTGGAGCTTTTGGGGGAAGTGGGAAGCGTTGGTAATAACTGATCCCAAGACAGTATCATTTTCTCCACTAAAAGTTAAGGTTAGGATTGGAGGAGAGGAAGCTCGTTCTAAATCTGTATCTAGGGGAAACTTCACCCCGGAGAACCCTAAGGGAGGACGGAGGATAATGAGATGGGGCATGGCCATTGTTTTGACCCTCCCTCTCTGTCCTAGTACCCTTCTTCTCAAAGGCTCTGTCCGGATTCCTTCACGCTTCTCCCAAAGTGTGCACTACCTGTCAAGCACTGGCTAGACTAGAGGAAGTCTCCCCAATTGTTGAAATCGGTTTGGAGAATCTAGATGCAGCCATAGCGCCACAGCATCTGTCCTCTCCACCTCCTCTTTTTGCAGAGCACTGCCAACGTGGCATAAGTGCCATCTGTCTATTGTCCCTCTCTCTTGTGTGAGCCAAATGGCACCCTATTCCTTATACAGTGCACTACTCTTGACCAGAGCCCTATAGACCCTCGTCAAAAGTAGTACACTAGGGCTCTGGTACACTAGTAGGTAATACGGTGCCATTTAGGACTCAACCTCTCTGTGTGTGTTTCGCTCTATCTCTTTGTTTATCTATCTCTATCTCTCTCTCTTCCTATTTCCTCCTCTCTATATCTCTCCAGTATTCTCAAGTGCTGCTTACTCCAGGTCATCAGGTGTCTCCAAAACAAATGTCACATTTTTTTTTAAAGGTTTTTCTTTGTTTGTCTTATTTTCTGTTGTTTTTACGGATTCTACTTTCTTCCTGTGTCCATGTCAATAAAACTGTCAGTTGTAAAGCTCCCAGACAATTTCACGTGAAACCATTTGGAAGACAGCTTTATATTATACCCATAGAAGTGACGTCAAGGATACTCAGCGTTAATACAGACTCACACTAGTAAAAAATGTCCACATTGTCCCTGCCTGTTTCAGTCCGTTTTATTCTGTTTGGTACCTATTGAACACAGCCCTGTTTTTTGGTGCAATCACCCTGAGATTATTGAGGCTCGGTCGTACAATCATTTGAAACCTGTTGATAAGGATCCAAAACTTAAATTCTTAAATGCATTCCTATTTAGGGGTTTTATGGGAATGAACAATACATTTATGATAAAAACATTAAAATTAATATAAGCTTTGAGCCAATCGGATATGAAGGATAGCATTCATGCACAATTAGTTAAATCTTTGTGAAACAAATCTGGCACTACAATCTATGCATGTCTTAATCCCTTACAAATCTTAACATTACAACAATCCTTTATAGGCAATCCTTCAATTACTACAATCTTTCATATTCAGAAAGACGGGTGGAGAATTTAAACACTTTTCACACTATTGTGCTGACCCAAACTGTACTGCTTCTAACTGTACTGTGCTGGCTTTGGATATTTTATTTTGATATTGTCCTTTCCAGCACGCTTCCAGACACTATGGTGGATGTGGAACCAGTCCAGCGCAGTACTGCTCAGGTGATGGTCATAGGTTAGGTTTAAAGGTAGATGGCAACAACCACTGTCCGACTTACACCAGGGAACAATCCCTCCATCAGTGCTCAGACTTTCCGCAATAGACTGAGAGAGGCTGGACTGAGGGCTTGTAGGCCTGTTGTAAGGCAAGTCCTCACCAGACATCACCGGCAACAATGTCGCCTATGAGCACAAACCCACCGTTGCTGGACCAGACAGGACTGGCAAAAAAAGTGCTCTTCACTGATGAGTTGCGTTTTTGTCTCACCAGGGGTGTTGGTCAGATTCGCATTTATCGTCGAAGGAATGAGTGTTACAGCGAGGCCTGTACTCTGGAGTGGGATCGAGGTGGAGGGTCCATCATGGTCTGGGGTGGAGTGTCCCAGCATCATCGGACTGAGCTTGTTGTCATTGCAGGAAATGTCAACGCTGTGCGTTACAGGGAAGACATCCTCCTTCCTCATGTGGTACCCTTCCTGCAGGCTTATGCTGACATCATCCTCCAGCATGACAATGCCACCACACACAGAACAAGCAGTATGACTGATTTCCTGGAAGACAGTGTTCTGCCATGGCCAGCGAAGAGCTCGGATCTCAATTCCATTGAGAACGTCTGGGACCTGTTGGATCGGAGGGTGAGGGCTAAGACCATACCCCCCAGAAATGTCCAGGAACTTGCAGGTGCCTTGGTGGAAGAGTGGGGTAACATCTCACAACAAGAACTGGCAAATCTGGTGCAGTCCATGAGTAGGAGATGCACTGCAGTACTTAATGCAGCTGGTGGCCACACCAGATACTGACTGTTACTTTTGATTTTGACCCCCCCTTGTTCAGGGGCACATTATTCTATTTCTGTTAGTCACATGTCTGTGGAACTTGTAAAGTCTGTTGTTGAATCTTGTTATGTTCATACAAATATTTACACGTTAAGTTTGCGGAAAATAAACACAGTTGACAGTGAGAGGATGTTTCTTTTTTTGCTGAGTTTAGTAACTGTAAGGATTACATTTAGAAAACAACCTACCCAACCCTGGCCAATTTCCGCAAAAACATGGAGCATTGAAGCTTGAGCCTAAACTTCTCAGCTGTTTGGGTCTAGTAGCTACCATGTAGCAGTGTGAAGTGCACCTGTGCACATGCGCAGATACTCTGTGTGACTGTGTGAAAGCAAAGTCTTGCAACTTGCTCATCTCAAAGGGTATGTTCGAGCAGATACATTTTGTCAAGTCAGTGACTATCATTGGTCACCGCCTTTCAAAGTGTGTTAAACTCTGGGCATACGAATGTCTGGGCATACATGTCGACTTCATGAATTTTACGAAAATCATGTGATCAAAGGTCATGAAGTTCTGACTGCAGTCTACTGCAAGTTTCATCCTGCATTGTGGTAGGCTCTATTGTTAACCAATCATTAGGGTGTTTTTGTTTGATACACACGAACGTCACCAAAGACATGACTGAAACAGGAACCAATTTGTTGTGATTTACAGTGGGGCCTGAAATTATTAACACGCTTGAAGATGATGAGCAAAGCTGAGAAAAAATGATTGCATTAAATTAATAATTCAAATACTGAGCTTTATTGTATGCAACAACAACAAAAAAGGGATACTGTATTTATTCTTATACAGTTGCTCAGATAAATATTTAGTTTAACAAGTAATAACCAATAATCCCCCAAAAAAGTTAGGGGTCAAAATGATTGACAGTCGTTTTCAATGCAACGATAATGCCTCTGAGCCTTTTTCTAAAATGTTTTATGAGTTGGAGAACAAATAGGGAGGGATCTTAGACCATTCGATCTTACACCATTCCTCCATACAGAATTCTATTTAATGCCCTCTTCAATTCCAACCACAGGTTTTCAATGGGTTTCATGTCTAGAGGCTTTACATTTTAGTCAATTAGCAGATGCTTTTGTCCAATGTGTCTTACAGGAATAATTAGGGTTAAATGCCTTGCTCAAGGGCACATCAACATATTTTTCACCTTGTCTGCAGTCAGAGACATAAAAATGGAAGTAGATAATTGGCCTCAAATCCTGAAATATCCCTTTAACAAAGGCCCCAGGGCCAGTGGAAGCAAAATAGCCCCGTAATATCAAAGATCCTCCACCATGTTTTACAATAGGTATGGGGTTCTTTTCTGCTCCTGCATTCTAATTTGGACGCCAAACCCACCACTGGTGTGTGTGTGGCCAAAGAGCTTTATTGTCATGTCAATTGAAGAGGGCAGTCCATTAGCAAGGATATAAAGGAATGATATAAAATAAAATCACTTCAACTTTTTGAGGGGCATACATTCTAATTTTTGCTCATCTTTATCAAAAGTGCCAATAATTTCGGAACAACTGTATGTGATATTTGAGGCTCTCACTAATTGATTGTACAATTTGTACACACATACTATTATGATAATTGTATAGTTTTTCAGTGTGTGATATGGGGGTTAGATACATGTTTGTTTCGACATAAAGAAATCCTTTTATAATCAATGGCAACACTGCCATGTTGATTTGAGCCTTGCTTTTGGAAAACCTCATTAGTGTCTGATTTTCGGCTGTTGCAGATGCAACTCCCCCGACTACACTCGTTAACTTCCGTCTACAATAGGTTGCTTTTGACTTACCACTCAAACGCACCCAATATCTATGTCATCTCGCTGAGTCTAACTTTTAAATTATAATTTAAATCTCAATGAGACCTGCCATATTCAGAAGCTTGAAAACCCCATCAGAAGAAAAAGCTTGAAAACCCCATGAACTTTTTGCCCCCCAAAAAACTAAAATTGAACAACAATCATTATGGATTTTATTTTAGTTTGTTTTGGAGTCAAATATAATAGTTTCAGTATAGATTGTTTTTCAAACGAGTTTGTTAATTATTTTATTTCAGTTTACTAAATAGTTTTAGTGTGTTTTAGTTTACTATAATAACCTTGCTCTGTATTTTGTGCCAGTTTGTGTCATTTCCTTCTTTCCTTCGCTTGAATCCAATACCCTGTGTTTTCATGAAACATCTGGTTTGCAGTGAGTAGCTTTTGGTGTTTTCGAACATGTACATGATTTAACTGGAATGTTGTGCGACTTGGGCGACACAAAATACATTCTTGGGAGACACGGTTGAAAAGTGTTATTTAGGCAGCTCGGTTGAGAATGGTCTATAACGATTAAAGAAGCAATACAACTGGCCTTCTTTAGGCTAGTTGAGTATCTGGAGCATCAGCATTTGTGGGTTGGATTACAGGCTCAAAATGGCCAGAAACAAATAACTTTCTTCTGAAACCCATCAGTTTATTCTTGTTCTGAGAAATGAAGTCTATTCCATGCAAGAAATTGCCAAGAAACTGAAGATCTTGTACAACGCTGTGTACTACTCCCTTCACAGAACAGCGCGAACTGGCTCTAACCAGAATAGAAAGAGTGGGAGGCCTCGGTGCACAACTGGGCAACAGAACAATTACATTAGAGTGTCTAGTTTGAGAAACAGATGCCTCAAGTCCTCAACTGGCAGTTTCATTAAATAGTACCTGCAAAACACTAGTCTCAACATCAACAGTGAAGAGGCGACTCCGGGATGCTGGCCTTCTAGGAAAGTTGCAAAGAAAAAGCCATATCTCAGACTGGCAAAATAAAAAGAAAAGATTCAAATGGGCAAAAGAACACAGAAACTGAACAGAGGAATATTGGAAAAAAAGTATTATGGTCAGACGAATCTAAGTTTGAGGTGTTCAGATCACAAAAAAAGAACATTCGTGAGATGCAGAAAAAATGAAAAGATGCTGGAGGAGTGCTTGACGCCATCTGTCAAACATGGGGGAGGCAATGTGATGGTCTGGGGGTGCTTTGGTGGTGGAAAGTGGGAGATTTCTACAGGGTAAAAGGGATCTTGAAGAAGGAAGGCTATCACTCCATTTTGCAACGCCATGCATGGACGGCACTTAATTGGAGGCAATTTCCTCCTACAACAGGACAACGACCCAAAGCACAGCTCCAAGCTATACAATAACTATTTAGGGAAGAAGCAGTCAGCTGGTATTCTGTCTTTGCTGGCCACTCCATTATAGTCACCGGATCTCAACCCTATTGAGCTGTTGTTGGAACAGCTTGACCGTATGGTACGTAAGAAGTGCCGATCCAACCTGTGGGAGGTGCTTCAGGAAGCATGGGGTGAAATCTCTTCAGATTTCCTCAACAAATTGACAACTACAATGCCAAAGGTCTGCAAGGCTGTAATTACTGCAAATGGAGGATTCTTTGAAAGCAAAGTTTGAAGGACACAGTTATTATTTCAATTAAAAATTATTATTTATAACCTTGTCAACGTCTTGACTATATTTCCTATTCATTTTGCAACTCATTTCATGTATGTTTTCATGGAAAACAAGAACATTTCTAAGTGACCCTAAACTTTTGAACAGTATTGTAGGTATTAAAACATTGGCAGTGATGTAGGTGTTAATATCTCTAACATGAATTAATGAATCTGACTATCATGTTTTAAATTTAAAAAAAAATATTTTTTTATCTCCTCTAAATTTGTCATTTTCTTAGACCCAACATGATGCGTAATAATGCATAGGCTTCTTTATACTTTCCATTGGACATATGAACCTGTTGGTGCATTGATAAATAGAACTTTAGGCCATTGTACCACATGTCCAGCATTGGAATGGATTCTAATCTTGTGATGGTGCCAGTCCCCACATGGAATATGGACCACAATGTTTATTCTTCTTTCAAATCTATTGGATGAAAAAGTGGACAATAAACTAATTGTTTAATATCAAGCCAAGGACTACATTCTTGATTTGACTCACTGTCCAAATGTGTATGTTTCATAAACCTACGCAGTTTCTGGTTTACTATTCCTGAAATATTCTCATTGTTTGAAACTGACAATTTCAGAAGATTGAGGATTTTGTAAACAATATTTATTTGGTTTTCTCTTTTTTGTATGTGTATCAAGATTGGATTGAAATGGGTATTGTGCCACTTTATGTTATCTTTAAATGTTCAATAAATTATATTTCAAGAGTGTTTTCATATCTTCATGTGTTCAAGTCTCTTAGTAAGTGTACATTGAATGCACCATTGAATGAACTGACCGTAAGTTGCTCTTGTTAAATTAATGACCAAAATGTACGTTATCCTGAATTGTCAATTAGCAGGTGTGCCTTCTTAAAGGTTCATTTGTTGAATTTCCTTCAAAACTGGAATCATGAGGATCGCCACAGGAAAGGAAGGCCCAGAGTTACATCTGCTGCAGATGACAAGTTCATTAGTTACCAGCCTCAGAAATTGCAGCCCAAATAAATGCTTCACAGAATCACAGATACATCTCAACATCAACTATTCAGAGGAGACTGCGTGAATCACGACTTCATGGTCGAATTGCTGCAAAGGAACCACTACCAAAGGACACCAATGATAAGAAGAGACTTGCTTGGGCAAAGAAACACAAGCAATTAGACCGGACATTAGACCGGTGGAAATCTGTCCTTTGGTCTGATGAGTACAAATTTTAAATTTTGGTTCCAACCACCATGTCTTATTGAGACGCAGGGTAGGTGAAAGGATAATCTCTGCAAGTGTGGTTCCCACCGTGAAGCACGGAGGAGGAGGTATGATGGTGTCTGTGATTTATTTAGAATTCAAGGTACACTTAACCAGCATGGCTACAACAGCATTCTGCAGCAATACGCCAGCCCGTCTGGTGTGCGCTTAGTGGGACTATAATTTGTTATTTCAACAGGACAATGACCAAAACAGTCTCCAGGCTGTGTAAGGGCTATTTGACCAAGAAGGAGAGTGATGGAGTGCTGTATCAGATGGCCTGGCCTCCACAATGAGTTGGACTGCAGAATGAAGGAAAAGCAGCCAAGTGCTCAGCATATGTGGGAACTCCTTCAATACTATTGGAAAAGTAATCCAGGTGAATTGGGAGAGAATGCCAAGAGTGTGAAAAGCTGTAAAGACAAAGAGTGACTACACTGTTTTGGTTACTACGTGATTCCATATGTGTTATTTTATAGTTTTGATGTCTTCACTATTATTCTACAATGTCGAAAATATTTCAAAAAAATAGTAAAAGTAAAGAAATACCCTGAAATGAGTAGGTGTGTCCACACTTTTGACTGGTGTGTGTGTATCTATGTCTAAATGTGTCACGTTCTGACCTTTATTTTCTGTGTTTTGTCCCGCCTGTCCTGCGCCGCTGCCGGAGCGTCCCGCCTGTCCTGCGCCGTTGCCGGAGCGTCCCGCCTGTCCGGCGCCGCTGCCGGAGCCTCCCGCCTGTCCGGCGCCGCTGCCGGAGCGTCCCGCCTGTCCGGCGCCACTGCCGGAGCGTCCCGCCTGTCCGGCGCCGCTGCCGGAGCCTCCCGCCTGTCCGGCGCCGCTGCCGGAGCGTCCCGCCTGTCCGGCGCCACTGCCGGAGCCTCCCGCCTGTCCGGCGCTGCTGCCGGAGCCCCTCAGCCCAGAGGCGCCAGAGCCCCTCAGCCCAGAGGCGCCAGAGCCCCTCAGCCCAGAGGCGCCAGAGCCCCTCAGCCCAGAGGCGCCAGAGCCCCTCAGCCCAGAGGCGCCAGAGCCCCTGTCCCTCTGTCCAGAGCCCCTGTCCCTCTGTCCAGAGCCCCTGTCCCTCTGTCCAGAGCTTCTGCCCCTCTGTCCCGAGCTGCCCCTCTGTCCAGTGGGGTCATTGAGAGGGGTTGCCATGGTGAGAAAGCCACGGAGGCGGACAAAGACAATGGTGAAGTGGGGTCCGCGTCCCGCGCCAGAACCGCCACCGCGGACAGATGCCCACCCAGACCCTCCCCTATAGGTCAAGGTTTTGCGGCCGGAGTCCGCACCTTTGGGGGTACTGTCACGTTCTGACCTTTATTTTCTGTGTTTTGTGTTTAGTTAGTATGGTCAGGGCGTGAGTTGGGTGGGCAGTCTATGTTTGTTTGTCTAGGTTTTGGGAATTTCTATGTTTCGGCCTAGTATGGTTCTCAATCAGAGGCAGGTGTCATTAGTTGTCTCTGATTGAGAATCATACTTAGGTGGCCTGGGTTTCACTGTGTGTTTGTGGGTGATTGTTTCCTGTCTCTGTGTGTGCACCAGATAGGACTGTTTTGAGTTTCACATTTCTTGTTTTGTTAGTTTGTTCATGTGTACCTGAAAGCATTTAAAAAGTACCATGGAAAATTACCACGCCGCGTATTGGTCCTCTGATCCGTTTCGCCTCTCCTCTTCGGAAGAAGAGGAGGAAACTCATTACAAAATGCATGCAGTTGAAGTCGAAAGTTTACATACACCTTAGCCAAATACACTTAAACTCAGTTTTTCACAATTCCTTAAATTTAATCCTAGTAACAATTCCCTGTCTTAGGTCAGTTAGGATCACCAATTTATTTTAAGAATGTGAAATGTCAGAATAATAGTAGAGCGAATGATTTATTTCAGTTTTTATTTCTTTCATCACATTCCCAGTGGGTCAGAAGTTGACATACACTCAATTAGTATTTGATAGCATTGCCTTTAAATTGTTTAACTTGGGTCAAATGTTTTGGGTAATCTTCCACAAGCTTCCCACAATAAGTTGAGTGAATTTTGGCCCATTCCTCCTGACAGAGCTGGTGTAACTGAGTCAGGTTTGTAGGCCTTCTTGCTCGCACATGCTTTTTCAGCTCTGCCCACAAATGTTCTATAGGACTGAGGTCAGGGCTTTGTGATGGCCACTCCAATACCTTGACTTTGTTGTCCAACTTTGTAAGTATGCTTGGGGTCATTGTCCATTTGGAAGACCCATTTGCGACCAAGCTTTAACTTCCTGACTGATGTCTTGAGATGTTGCTTCAATATATCCACATAATGTTCCTACCTCATGAAGCCATCTTTTTTGTGAAGTGCACCAGTCCCTCTTGCAGCAAAGCACCCCCACAACATAATGCTGCCAACCCCGTGCTACACGGTTGGGATGGTGTTCTTAGGCCTGCAAGCCTCCCCCTTTTTCCTCCAAACATAATGATGGTAATTTTGGCCAAATAGTTCTATTTGTTTCATCAGACCAGAGGAAATTTCTCCAAAGAGTATGATCTTTGTCCCCATATGCAGTTGCAAACCGTAGTCTGGCTTTTTTATGGCGGTTTTGGAGCAGTGGCTTCTTCCTTGCTGAGTGGTATAGGACTCGTTTTACTGTGGATATAGATGCATTTTACCAGTTTTTTTCCCCAGCATCTTCACAAGGTCCTTTGCTGTTGTTCTGGGATTGATTTGCACTTTTCGCACCAAAGTACGTTCATCTCTACATGGCAGAATGCGTCTCCTTCCTGAGCGGTATGACGGCTGCTTGGTCCCATGGTGTTTTTACTTGTGTACTATTGTTTGTACAGATGAATGTGGTACCTTCAGGCATTTAGAAATTGCTCCCAAGGATGAACCAGACTTGTGAGGGTCTACAATTTTGTTCCCGAGGTCTTGGCTGATTTCTTTGGATTTTCCCATGATGTCAAGCAAAGAGGCGCTAAGTTTGAAGGTCTCAAAAGATGTCAAGATGTCTAAAGCCATGACAACATTTTCTGGAATTTTCCAAGCTGGTTAAATGCACAGTCAACTTAGTGTATGTAAACTTCTGACCCACTGGAATTGTGATATAGTGAATTATAACTGAAATAATCTGTCTGTAAACAATTGTTTGAAAAATTACTTGTGTCATACACTAAGTAGTCCTAACCGACTTGCCTAAACCATAGTTTGTTAACAAGACATTTGTGGAGTGGATGAAAAATGAGTTTTAATGACTCCAACTTAAGTGTATGTAAACATCTGACTTCAACTGTATATACACACACACAATACCAGCACAGTATCTTTATTTTTACTATTTTCTACATTCGTCAGAGTATATGTATATGTGTGTGTACATAAACTCAGCAAAAAAAGAAACGTCCTCTCACCCTCAACTGCGTTTATTTTCAGCAAAACCTAACGTGTAAATATCTGTATGAACATAACAAGACATAACCTGAACAAGTTCCACAGATATGAAACTAACAGAAATGAAATAATGTGTCCCTGAACAAAGCGGGGGGTCAAAATCAATAGTAACAGTCAGTATCTCGTGTGGCCACCAGCTGAATTAAGTACTGCAGTGCATCTCCTCCTCATGGACTGCACCAGATTTGCCAGTGCTTGCTGTGAGATGTTACCCCACTCTTCCACCAAGGCACCTGCAAGTTCCTGGACATTTCTGGGGGGGAATGGTCCTATCCCTCACCCTCCGGTCCAACAGGTCCCAGACTTACTCAATGGAATTGAGATCCAGGCTCTTTGCTGGCCATGGCAGAACACTGACATTCCTGTCTTGCAGGAAATCATGCACAGAACGAGCAGTATGGCTGGTGGCATTGTCATCCTGAAGGGTCATGTCAGGATGAGCCCGCAGGATGGGTACCACATGAGGGAGGAGAATGTCTTCCCTGTAACGCACAGTGTTGAGATTGCCTGCAATGACAAGCTCAGTCCGATGATGCTGTGACACACCGCCCCAGACCATGACGGACCCTCCACCTCCAAATCGATCCCGTTCCAGAGTACAGGCCTCGGTGTAACGCTCATTCCATTGACGATAAGCGCGAATCCGACCATTGCCGCTGGGAGGACAAAACTGTGACTCATCAGTGAAGAGCACTTTTTGCCAATCCTGTCTGGTCCAGTGGCAGTGGGTTTGTGCCAATAGGCAACGTTGTTGCCGGTGATATCTGGTGAGGACCTGCCTTACAATAGGCCTATAAGCCTCTCTCCCTTTTTTGGGATAGGGGGCAGCATTTTCACTTTTGGATGAATAGTGTGCCCAGAGTGAACTGCCTCCTTCTCTGTCCCAGATGCTAATATATGCATAGTATTATTAGTATTGGATAGAAAACACTCTGAAGTTTCTAAAACTGTTTGAATGATGTCTATGAGTATAACAGAACTCATGTCAGGCGAAAACCTGAAATAAATCTAACCAGGAAGTTGGACATCTGAGGTTTGTAGTTTTTCAAAGTTTGGCCTACCGAGTACACATTGAGATATGGAGGAGGTTGCACTTCCTAGGGCTTCCACTAGATGTCAACCGTCTTTTGAAACTTGAAGACCTGCTTGAGACCTGTTTGAGTCAGTGGTCTGGCATAGTGCCTCGGTGTCATGACGCGCGCTCCTGACAGAGTTACCTCTCGTTCCAGTGCCTTTCTGAAGACAAAGGAATTCTCTGGTTGGAACATTATTGATGTTTTATGTTAAAAACATCCTAACTATTGATTCCATACATCGTTTGACATGTTTCTAAAGGACTGTAACGGAACTTTTTGAGTTTTTATCTGGATGAAATGATCGCGCCTCATGAAGATGGATTACTGGGCTGAACACGCTAACAACAAGTGGCTATTTGGACATAAATGATGGAACTTTATGGAACAAATCAGTCATTTATTGTCGAACTGGAATTCCTGGGAGTGCCTTCTGATGAAGATCATCAAAGGTAAGTGAATATTTATGATGTTGTTTCTAACTTTGTTGATTCCAAAATGGTGGCTATTCCTCTGGCTGTTTTGGGTTCTGAGCACCGTTCTCAGATTATGCTTTTTCCGTAAAGTTGTTTTAAAAAAGGTGACACAGTGGTTGCATTAAGGAGAAGTCTATCTTTAATTCTGTGAATAACACTAGTATCTTTAATCAATGTTTATTATGGGTATTTCTGCAAAACCACCGGATGTTTTGGAATCAAAACATTACTGCACGTAAGGTGCCAATGTAAACTGAGATTTTTGGATACAAATATGCACATTATCGAACAAAACATACATGTATTATGTAACATGATGTCCTATGAGTGTCATCTAATGAAGATCATCAAAGGTTAGTGATTAATTTTATCTATATTTCTGCTTTTCGTGACTCCTATCTTTGGCTGTAAAAATGGCTGTGTTTTTTCGACTTGGCGGTGATCTAACAAAATCATATGTTGTGCTTTAGCTGTAAAGCCTTTTTGAAATTGGACATGATGGGTAGATTAACAAGATGTTTATCTTCCATTTGCTGTATTGGACTTGTTAATGTGTGAAAGTTGCATATTTCAAAAAAATATTTGTGAATTTCGCACGCTGCCTTTTCAGCCCTTCGCTAGAAAGGTTAACGACCGTTCCATAAGTGCATGTTCATTAATTGTTTATGATTCATTGAACAAGCATTGGAAACAGTGTTTAAACCTTTTACAATGAAGATCTGTGAAGTTATTTAGATTTTCACTAATTATCTTTGAAAGACAGTGTCTTGAAGTTCATATATCTACTCTGGAGTCCGACATTGCTCGTCCTAATATTTCTATATTTCTTAATTCCATTGTCTTTCTTTTACATTTGTGTGTATTGTTAGATATCACTGCACTGTTGGAGCTGGGAACACAAGCATTTTGCTACAACCGCAACAACATCTGCTAAACATGTGTATGTGACCAATACAATTTGATTTGATTTGATCAGGCTTGATCGTGCTGTTTTGTCTTGTATTAATGTGGTGCATGCCTATATTTCCTTAAACCTTTATTTTAGCAAAACATGTATAAAAAAACATCATAAAAACATCATTTTTTGGCCAGTAGGTGCCAAACATAACAACAGGTGTGTTGGACACAGTAGCTCAGATTCATTCTTGACTTCTGTAACTGTTCATTTATCTTACCTGTGTATCATTGAATTATGCTCAGGACCACTTGTGTTTCAAACATGATCCTGTTTTATCAATTGCTGGGGTGAAAATATAATCCATCCACCTGACAAGTGTGGCATGTCAAGAAGCTGCTTTAAAAAGCATGGTTATTACACAGGTTCAGCTTGTGCTGGGGCAATAAAAGGTCACTAAAATGTGCAGTTTTGACACACAACACAACGCCATAGATGTCTCAAGTTTTGAGGGAGTGTGAAATTGGCATGCTGACGACAGGACTGTCCACCAGAGCTGTTGCCAGAGAATTTAATGTTAATTTCTCTACCATAAGCCGTCTCCAATGTCGTTTTAGAGAATTTGGCAGTACATCCAACCAGCTTCACAACAGCTATACATGTTAGCTAACATTACAATCTTATGTTGGCGAAGTTATTTAGCTAGCTAAAGACTTCAGTGAAAAACATTACTGTTACTTGGCTAAAAGTAGCGAGCTAGCTTTCCTTGCTTGTTGGTTAGTTACCTAGCTAATGTTAGCTCTCGTCTGACCAGTACTACGCTAGCTAGCTAGCTACCTAGCTAATCAAAACTACATTAATTTGCTAGCTAAGGTTGCCTTTATTTTTTAGCTTTCTGGTGTAAGCTAGCTACAGAGCTAGCTAATTGGTTGCACCAGATCTTATTTAGGGGATTCATAGCAAAGGGGGTGAATACATATGCATGCAAAACTTTCTATTTTTAATTTTGGGAAAACATTTTTTTTGCATTTCACTTCACCAATTTAGACAATTTTGTTTATGTCCATAACATAAAATCCAAATAAAAATATTTTTAAATTACAGGTTGTAATGCAACAAAATAGGAAAAAATGCCAAGGGGGATGAATACTTTTGAAAGTCAAAATATAAAATCAAAATATCGGTTTATATTTATTGAATACCACCTTATAGCTCTCTACAAGTATTCAGCTACAGCCTTATTTTAAAAAAACATTACATTTTTTCCCTCGTCAATCTACACACAATACCCCATAATGACAAAGTGAAAACAGGTTTTTAGAAATTGTAGCTAAATTATTAAAAATAAAAAAACAGATACCTTATGCAAATATGTATTCAGACCCTTTGCTATAAGACTTGAAATTGAGCTCAGGTAAAAACTTGTTTCCATTGATCATCCCTGAGAAGTTTCTACAACTCCATTGGAGTCCTTGGAAATGATTTGGAAAGGCACACTTACCTGTTTATACATATAAATTCCCACAGTTGGCAGTGCATGTCAAGGCAAAATACCAAGCCATGAGGTAGAAGGAATTGTCCGTAGAGGCACAGATCTGGGGAATTATATCAAAAAATATCTGCAGCATTGAAGGTCTCCTGGAACACAGTGGCCTCCATCAGTATTATATGGAAGAAGTTTGGAACCACCAAGACTCTTCCTAGAGCTGGCCGCCTGGCCAAACTAGGCAATCGGGAGAGAAGGGCCTTTGTCAGGGAGGTGACCAAGAACCCGATTGTCACTCTGACAGAGCTCCAGAGTTCCTCTGTGGAGATTGGAGAACCTTCCAGAAGGACAACCATCTCTGCAGCACTCCACCAATCAGCTTGCCGAAAATCTTCTAAAGATTCACAGGCCATGAGAAACAAGATTGAATGCCAAGCGTCACGTCTCTGGAAACCTGGCACCATCCCTATGGTGAAGCATGGTGGTGGCAGCATCATGCTGTGGGGATGTTTTTCAGCAGCTGGGACTGGGAGTCCAGTCAGGGTCGAGGGAAAGATGAATCTCTGTCCGGCGCCGACAGAGATGGCCGCCTCGCTTCGCGTTCCTAGGAAACTATGCAGTTTAAAAAAATATATATATTTCTTACATTGGTACCCCAGGTCATCTTAGGTTTCATTACATACAGTCGAGAAGAACTACTGAACATAAGAGCAGCGTCAACTCACCATCAGTACGACCAAGAATATCACTTTCGCGAAGCGGATCCTGTGTTCTGCCTTTCACCCAGGACAACGGAATGGATCCCAGCCGGCGACCCCAAAAAACGACTTCGTAAAAGGGGAAAACGAAGCGGTCTTCTGGTCAGACTCTGGAGACGGGCACATCGTGCACCACCCCCTAGCATTCTACTCGCCATTGTCCAGTCTCTTGACAACAAGGTTGATGAAATCCGAACAAGGGTAGCATTCCAGAGGGACATCAGAAACTGTAACGTTCTTTGCTTCACGGAAACATGGCTCACTGGAGAGACGCTATCGGAGTCAGTGCAGCCAGCTGGTTTCTCCACGCATCGCGCCGACAGAAACAAACATCTTTCTGGTAAGAAGAGGGGCAGGGGCGTATGCTTCATGGTTAACGTGACGTGGTGTGGCCACAACAACATGCAGGAACTCAAGTCCTTCTGTTCACCTGATTTAGAATTCCTCACAAGCAAATGTCGACCCCATTATCTACCAAGGGAATTCTCTTCGATTATAATCACAGCCATATATATTCCCCCCGAAGCAGACACATCGATGGCTCTGAATGAACTTTATTTGACTCTTTGCAAACTGGAATCCATTTATCCGGAGGCTACATTCATTGTAGCTGGGGATTTTAACAAGGTTCATCTGAAAACAAGACTCCCTAAATTTTATCAGCATATCGATTGCGCAACCAGGGCTGGAAAAACCTTGGATCATTGCTATTCCAACTTCCGCGACGCATATAAGGCCCTGCCCCGCTCTCCTTTCGGAAAAGCTGACCACGACTCCATTTTGTTGATCCCTGCCTACAGACAGAAACTAAAACAAGAAACTCCTGCGCTGAGGTCTGTTCAACGCTGGTCCGACCAATCTGATTCCACACTCCAAGACTGCTTCCATCACGTGGACCGGGATATGTTCCGTATTGCGTCAGACGACAACATTGACGAATACGCTGATTCGGTGAGTGAGTTCATTAGAACGTGCGTTGAAGATGTTGTTCCCATAGCAACGATTAAAACATTCCCAAACCAGAAACCATGGATTGATGGCAGCATTCGCGTGAAACTGAAAGTGCGAACCACTGCTTTTAATCAGGGCAAGGTGACCGGAAACATGACCGAATACAAACAGTGTAACTATTCCCTCCGCAAGACAATCAAACAAGCTAAGCGTCAGTATAGAGACAAAGTAGAATCTCAATTCAACGGCTCAGACACAAGAGGTATGTGGCAGGGTCTACAGTCAATCACGGAATTCAAAAAGAAAACCAGCCCCGTCAAGGACCAGGATGTCTTGCTCCCAGGCAGACTAAATAACTTTTTTGCCCGCTTTGAGCACAATACAGTGCCACTGACACGGCCCGCAACTAAAACATGCGGACTCTCCTTCACTGCAGCCAACGTGAGGAAAACATTTAAACGTGTCAACCCTCGCAAGGCTGCAGGCCCAGACGGCATCCCCAGCCGTTCCCTCAGAGCATGCGCAGACCAGCTGGCTGGTGTGTTTACGGACATATTCAATCAATCCCTATCCCAGTCTGTTGTTCCCACATGCTTCAAGAGGGCCACCATTGTCCCTGTTCCCAAGAAAGCTAAGGTAACTGAGCTAAACGACTACCGCCCCGTAGCACTCACTTCCGTCATCATGAAGTGCTTTGAGAGACTAGTCAAGGACCAGTCTATTCCACCCTACCTGACACCCTAGACCCACTCCAATTTGCTTACCGCCCAAACAGGTCCACAGACGATGCAATCTCAACCACACTGCACACTGCCCAAACCCATTTGGACAAGAGGAATACCTATGTGAGAATGCTGTTCATCGACTACAGCTCGGCATTTAACACCATAGTGCCCTCCAAGCTCGTCATCAAGCTCGAGACCCTGGGTCTCGACCCCGCCCTGTGCAACTGGGTACTGGACTTCCCGACGGGCCGCCCCCCAGGTGGTGAGGGTAGGCAACAACATCTCCACCCCGCTGATCCTCAACACTGGGGCCCCACAAGGGTGCGTTCTGAGCCCTCTCCTGTACTCCCTGTTCACCCACGACTGCGTGGCCACGCACGCCTCCAACTCAATCATCAAGTTTGCGGACGACACAACAGTGGTAGGCTTGATTACCAACAACGACGAGACGGCCTACAGGGAGGAGGTGAGGGCCCTCGGAGTGTGGTGTCAGGAAAATAACCTCACACTCAACGTCAACAAAACTAAGGAGATGATTGTGGACTTCAGGAAACAGCAGAGGGAACACCCCCCTATCCACATCGATGGAACAGTAGTGGAGAGGGTAGTAAGTTTTAAGTTCCTTAGTGTACACATCACAGACAAACTGAATTGGTCCACCCACACAGACAGCATTGTGAAGAAGGCGCAGCAGCACCTCTTCAACCTCAGGAGGCTGAAGAAATTCGTCTTGTCAGCAAAAGCACTCACAAACTTCTACAGATGCACAATCGAGAGCATCCTGTCGGACTGTATCACCGCCTGGTACGGCAACTGCTCCGCCCACAACCGTAAGGCTCTTCAGAGGGTAGTGAGGTCTGCACAACGCATCACCGGGGGCAAACTACCTGCCCTCCAGGACACCTACACCACCCGATGTCACAGGAAGGCCATAAAGATCATCAAGGACAACAACCAACCGAGCCACTGCCTGTTCACCCCGCTATCATCCAGAAGGCGAGGTCAGTACAGGTGCATCAAAGCTGGGACCGAGAGACTGAAAAACAGCTTCTATCTCAAGGCCATCAGACTGTTAAACAGCCACCACTAACATTGAGTGGCTGCTGCCTACACACTGACTCAACTCCAGCCACTTTAATAATGGGAATTGATGGGAAAGGATGTAAAATATATCACTAGCCACTTTAAACAATGCTACCTAATATAATGTTTACATACCCTACATTATTCATCTCATATGTATACGTATATACTGTACTCTATATCATCTACTGCATCCTTTTGTAATACATGTATCACTAGCCACTTTAACTATGCCACTTTGTTTATGCTGAGTGTATCTCATATGTATATACTGCACTCAATACCATCTACTGTATCTTGCCTATGCCGCTCTGTACCATCACTCATTCATATATCTTTATGTACATATTCTTTATCCCCTTACACTTGTGTCTATAAGGTAGTAGTTTTGGAATTGTTAGCTAGATTACTTGTTGGTTATTACTGCATTGTCGGAAATAGAAGCACAAGCATTTCGCTACACTCTCATTAACATCTGCTAACCATGTGTATGTGACAAATACAATTGGATTTGATTTGATTTGGAGCAAAGTGCAGAGAGATCCTTGATGAAAACCTGCTCCATACCGCTCAGGTTCATCTTCCAACTGGACAACGACCCTAAGCACATAGCCAGGGCAATGCAGGAGTGGCTTCGGGACAAGTCTCTGAATGTCTTTGAGTGGTCCAGCCAGAGCACAGACTTGAAGTTGATCGAACATCTCTTGAGAGACCTGGAAAAAAGAAAACCATTTGATGTTGCCAATTATTTTAATGATTATTTCATTGGCAAAGTGAGCAAACTTAGGCAGGAAATGCAACAACGAAAACAGTGAGCAGTTGTATTCATGAATAAAAAAACTAATAACGAAAGAAAAGCATTGCAAGTTTGAATTTTGTAAAGTTAGTGTGGGAGAGCTGGAAATATTATTGTTATCGATCAATAATGACACACCTGGCATTGACAACTTAGATGGAAAGCTCCTGAGGATGGTAGCTGTCATATATTTAATCTGAGCCTAGAGGAAAGTCTTTGTCCTCAGGTCTGGAGGGAACCCAAATTAATTCCGCTACCCAAGAGAGGTTAATCGGCCTGAATAAGCTTTCTGCCAGCTTTTAGAAAACTGTTGGAAAAAATTGTGTTTGACCAAATACAATGCTATTTTTCTGGAAACAAATTAACATCAGATTTATAGAGAAGGGTACTCAACATGTACTGCACTGACACAAATGACTGATGATTGGTTGAAAGAAATTGATAATAAGAAGATTGTGAGAGCTGTACTGTTAGATTTCAGTGCAGCCTTTGATATTATTGATCATAACCTGTTGTTGAAAAAAACGTATGTGTTATGGCTTTTCAACCTCTGCCATATCATGGATTCAGAGCTATCTATCTAATAGAACTCAGAGGATTTTATTTCATGGAAACTTCTCTAATGTCAAATATGTCAAGTGTGGTGTGCCGCAGGGAAGCTCTCTAGGCCCTCTACTCTTTTCTATTTTTACCAATGACCTGCTACTGGCATTAAACAAAACGTGTGTGTCCATGTATGTTGATGATTCAACCATGTACGTATCAGCAACCATAGCTAATGAAGTCATTGCAACTTTTTGTTAGGGGTTTCAGTCTGTTTTAGAATGGGTGGCGAGTAATAAACTGGTCCTGAACATCTCTAAAACTAAGAGCATTATATTTGGTACAAAACATTCCTTAAGTTCTAGACCTCAGCTGAATCTGGTAATGAATGGTGTGGCTGTTGAACAAGTTGAGGATATTAAATTACTTGGCATTACCTTAGATTGTAAACTGTCATGGTCAAAACATATAGATTCAATGGTTGTAAAGATGGGGAGAGGTCTGGCCATAATAAAGAGATGCTCTGCTTTTTTGACACCATACTCTAAAAAGCTAGTTCTGCAGGCTCTAGTTTTGTCTAATCTTGATTATTGCCCAGTCGTGTGGTCCACTGCTGCAATGAAAGACCTAGTTAAGCTGCAGCTGGCCCAGAACAGAGCGGCACATTTTGCTCTTTATTGTATTTATATCAGAGGGTTGATACAAATACTATGCATGCCAGTCTCTCTTGGCTAAGAGTTGAGGAGAGACTGACTGCATCACTTCTTTTTATAAGAAACATTAATGTGTTGTGTTGAAAATCCCAAATTGTTTGCATAGTTAACTTACACACAGCTCTGACACACACACTTCCCATCCCACCAGACATGCCACCAAGGGTCTTTTCACAGTATCCAAATTCAAGAAACCGTACAGTATTATATAGAGCCCTTATTGCATGGAACCTCCTTCCATCTCACATTGCTCAAATATCTAATATCTACTGACAGCTGTCTGGGTTCAGGTCTTGATATTTCCTGAGTCTTATCTCCTTGGTGTTTCATGATTGTGGGTAAAAATGTATGCAGTGGTCTTCCACCATGAAAATGGCGTATGTCACCTGGCAACCGTCTATAAGAGTTATGATATCATGGGAATATCTCCACCTTTCTTGATGATACTTTAATTTAGCTTATGAGTCCAGTGAGAAGTTTATTCTCCAGGGCTCTATCTCAATTTGTCTTTCTGAGAGTCCTTGCATCCCATCTCCTTGCCTCCTCAACCATGTTGGAAGAGAAGGTCCAGGGTCCTTCCTCTCGGACCTCATTCTCCAATGCATTTGGAGACTGAGGCGTAGGAGAGAGAATGTGAGGAATCAAGGAAAGAGGAATTCAGAAAGTTGGGACTTGGGATGTATTTTTATGTATTTTGATTATTTGATTTGGTATTGGATGAGAAGATCTGAGAAGAAGATATCCTCCAATTCCCTCTGATGTTATGAGAATTTCTCGACTTCTTGGCACTGATGGAAACATGGATCACCACAGATAACACTGGTACTCCTACTGCTCTCTCTTCGTCCGCCCACGTGTTCTCGCACACCCCGAGAGCTTCTGGTCAGCGGGGTGGTGGCACCGGGATCCTCATCTCTCCCAAGTGGTCATTCTCTCTTTCTCCCCTTACCCATCTGTCTATCGCCTCCTTTGAATTTCATGCTGTCACAGTTACCAGCCCTTTCAAGCTTAACATCCTTATCATTTATCGCCCTCCAGGTCCCCTCGGAGAGTTCATCAATGAGCTTGATGCCTTGATAAGCTCCTTTCCTGAGGACGGCTCACCTCTCACAGTTCTGGGCGACTTTAACCTCCCCACTTCTACCTTTGACTCATTCCTCTCTGCCTCCTTCTTTCCACTCCTCTCCTCTTTTGACCTCACCCTCTCACCTTCCCCCCCTACTCACAAGGCAGGCAATACGCTCGACCTCATCTTTACTAGGTGCTGGTCTTCCACTAACCTCATTGCAACTCCCCTCCAAGTCTCCGACCACTACCTTGTATCCTTTTCCCTCTCGCTCTCATCCAACACTTCCCACACTGCCCCTACTCGGATGGTATCGCGCCATCCCAACCTTCGCTCTCTCTCCCCCGCTACTCTTTCCTCTTCCATCCTATCATCTCTTCCCTCTGCTCAAACCTTCTCCAACCTATCTCCTGATTCTGCCTCCTCAACCCTCCTCTCCTCCCTTTCTGCATCCTTTGACTCTCTATGTCCCCTATCCTCCAGGCCGGCTCGGTC
Source organism: Oncorhynchus keta (assembly GCF_023373465.1). Lineage (NCBI taxonomy): Eukaryota > Metazoa > Chordata > Actinopteri > Salmoniformes > Salmonidae > Oncorhynchus > Oncorhynchus keta. The sequence continues at coordinate 50,733,565 of NC_068430.1, read as the reverse complement.
CTCCCCTCCCGCTCCGTGGCTCGACGACTCATTGCGAGCTCACAGAACAGGGCTCCGGGCAGCCGAGCGGAAATGGAGGAAAACTCGCCTCCCTGCGGACCTGGCATCCTTTCACTCCCTCCTCTCTACATTTTCCTCCTCTGTCTCTGCTGCTAAAGCCACTTTCTACCACTCTAAATTCCAAGCATCTGCCTCTAACCCTAGGAAGCTCTTTGCCACCTTCTCCTCCCTCCTGAATCCTCCTCCCCCCCTCCTCACTCTCTGCAGATGACTTCGTCAACCATTTTGAAAAGAAGGTCGACGACATCCGATCCTCGTTTGCTAAGTCAAACGACACCGCTGGTTCTGCTCACACTGCCTTACCCTGTGCTCTGACCTCTTTCTCCCCTCTCTCTCCAGATGAAATCTTGCGTCTTGTGACGGCCGGCCGCCCAACAACCTGCCCGCTCGACCCTATCCCCTCCTCTCTTCTCCAGACCATTTCCGGAGACCTTCTCCCTTACCTCACCTCGCTCATCAACTCATCCCTGACCGCTGGCTACGTCCCTTCCGTCTTCAAGAGAGCGAGAGTTGCACCCCTTCTGAAAAAACCTACACTCGATCCCTCCGATGTCAACAACTACAGACCAGTATCCCTTCTTTCTTTTCTCTCCAAAACTCTTGAACGTGCCGTCCTTGGCCAGCTCTCCCGCTATCTCTCTCAGAATGACCTTCTTGATCCAAATCAGTCAGGTTTCAAGACTAGTCATTCAACTGAGACTGCTCTTCTCTGTATCACGGAGGCGCTCCGCACTGCTAAAGCTAACTCTCTCTCCTCTGCTCTCATCCTTCTAGACCTATCGGCTGCCTTCGATACTGTGAACCATCAGATCCTCCTCTCCACCCTCTCCGAGTTGGGCATCTCCGGCGCGGCCCACGCTTGGATTGCGTCCTACCTGACAGGTCGCTCCTACCAGGTGGCGTGGCGAGAATCTGTCTCCTCACCACGCGCTCTCACCACTGGTGTCCCCCAGGGCTCTGTTCTAGGCCCTCTCCTATTCTCGCTATACACCAAGTCACTTGGCTCTGTCATAACCTCACATGGTCTCTCCTTACATTGCTATGCAGACGACACACAATTAATCTTCTCCTTTCCCCCTTCTGATGACCAGGTGGCGAATCGCATTTCTGCATGTCTGGCAGACATATCAGTGTGGATGATGGATCACCACCTCAAGCTGAACCTCGGCAAGACGGAGCTGCTCTTCCTCCCGGGGAAGGACTGCCCGTTCCATGATCTCGCCATCACGGTTGACAACTCCATTGTGTCCTCCTCCCAGAGCGCTAAGAACCTTGGCGTGATCCTGGACAACACCCTGTCGTTCTCAACTAACATCAAGGCGGTGGCCCGTTCCTGTAGGTTCATGCTCTACAACATCCGCAGAGTACGACCCTGCCTCACACAGGAAGTGGCGCAGGTCCTAATCCAGGCACTTGTCATCTCCCGTCTGGATTACTGCAACTCGCTGTTGGCTGGGCTCCCTGCCTGTGCCATTAAACCCCTACAACTCATCCAGAACGCCGCAGCCCGTCTGGTGTTCAACCTTCCCAAGTTCTCTCACGTCACCCCGCTCCTCCGCTCTCTCCACTGGCTTCCAGTTGAAGCTCGCATCCGCTACAAGACCATGGTGCTTGCCTACGGAGCTGTGAGGGGAACGGCACCTCAGTACCTCCAGGCTCTGATCAGGCCCTACACCCAAAAAAGGGCACTGCGTTCATCCACCTCTGGCCTGCTCGCCTCCCTACCACTGAGGAAGTACAGTTCCCGCTCAGCCCAGTCAAAACTGTTCGCTGCTCTGGCCCCCAATGGTGGAACAAACTCCTCACGACGCCAGGACAGCGGAGTCAATCACCACCTTCCGGAGACACCTGAAACCTCACCTCTTTAAGGAATACCTAGGATAGGATAAAGTAATCCTTCTCACCCCCCTTAAAAGATTTAGATGCACTATTGTAAAGTGGCTGTTCCACTGGATGTCATAAGGTGAATGCACCAATTTGTAAGTCGCTCTGGATAAGAGTGTCTGCTAAATGACTTAAATGTAATGTTAAATGAGATGTGAGGAATGGAGGAAAATAATCAAATACAACATGTACTGTATGCAGATACGACATGTACTGTAATTTACTGACGCACATCAGCTGCACAAAGTGGTTGTGTCCCAAATGGCACTCTAATCCCTATTTAATGCATTATTTTTCACTAAAGCCCCATGGGCCCTGGTCAAAATTAGTGCACTATATAGGGAACAGGGTGCCATTTAAGACATACCCACAGTATTCTAGATGTTCCATTTAGTCAACCACAAGGAGGCAGTATTTTACTGTTGTAGCATGGCCACTAACTGTAAAGCGACACCCTCGTTAGCATACATACATGATAATCAAAGATTACAATCTTGTATATTGACCTAGATCTGATCTATTTTCCTCATGTTTTTGTCATATTTACTCATTTACAAACAAGAATGCAGATCTCAAAGGCATGGACAATACAGTATGACATGTTACAGGCCCACAAGTTGTTCATGAACCTTGTATCGACCCTATCCATGAACAATAACATTCCATTAGTAGATATATCGGTACTGGCTGAGGACTTCCTGTCTTTCACTGCAAAGTCCATACCCTTAACTAACACATGTATTCATGGGACTGTTAATTGACAACAGATGGCCTCTCCGCATTAATCAATGTACATATTGAATAAATCAGCAGCTGAAGTTACAGCACTAATGAGTAGCTAAGTTGTTCTGCGGTCTACTGTTGTACTGTAAATAGGAACTAAAAAATATCTGAGGAAATATAGGTAACTGTTTTTTAATTTGATGCCATCCGTTGCAGAATGAATACTAGTGTCGGTTTCTCTCTGATTCTTTGTGTGTGAGTTATGAGTGTATTTGAACTGTAACCTTTTCTTCATTATAGTTTTCCCCCTCGTGTGTGTGTGAGTGCTCATGCACTCATGTTTAAGTATGCATGTGGCAAATCAACATTTGTGCAACATCTGTGTGGTATGCACTATGCCTGTGTGGCCTGTGTGTGCAGGGCCTTTTAGGGGCCCTAAGCAATATTTGGTTGGGTGGGCCCCCCACCTTGCAGGTGAACATTTTAGTACCCCCACACACTCTTGAAGGTGGAGAAAGAATTGAAGTTTTAAAGCAAGTTTTCTGCAATTCTACACATTTCATTGAGGGGAGGAGAGAAAATGTAGCAATTTTAAAACTATCTTCATGCAATTCTACTGATAAGCTAATTCCCTGCAATTTTACACATTTTGCCATGAGGTGGAGAGAAATGTTTGCAGTTTAAAAGTTAATTTCCTCAATTCTACACATTTTGCCATGACTTATGCCATGTTAATATGATATCTGAGTGAGAGTGACAAAATAATTTGGGGTCCCCTGGAGGTCAGGGCCCTTGGCATGTGCCCTGCGTGCCCAGTCTGTAATTTGGTTATGATTACTACAATGTTTAGGTAGTTGGCTAAAGTAACTTACCAATATTAAAACATTTTAGCTGGGCTAATTGAGTGACTGTCAGTGACTGACATAAGAGAAAAACTGCTGATGAACAACCCAATTTTTTAATTGCACCTTGTGGTTTTTACTATACTAAGTTATGACCCCAACGACCACTTATGTTGCTTATGCCCAGGGCTGGCCCTGTGTGTGTATATATGATGTGTATGTTCTTGTGTGTTCATGTCTGGCTGTGGGGCTGTTGTTTTTCCCATCTGCTGTGCTCGACGCTAGTCATTTATCTCAGTTATCCTGACAGTGTCAGAGCTCCATCTGTGAAAACAGTAAACACACTGACTCACTCCTACACCGCTCTCTTAGTAACTGCCATCGATACCAGGCATGGGAGATAAGTGCATGGCTCACAGCCGCACACACACATACACACACATGAGCAGCACACACTCACACTTTCATACACGAGAGCAGCACAAATGTCCACACACACACAGTACACACACATGATAAACACACACACACACGGCTACTATAGTTACCATTTGTTATCAAATCAAATCTAAATGGAAGAAGAATATATAAATATATGGATGAGCAATGACAGAGCGGCATAGGCTAAGATGCAAGAGATAGTATAGATGTCACGGTCATCCTCCTCTTCATCTGAAGAGGAGAGGCGAGAAGGATCGGAGGACCAAAATGCGGCGTGATATGTGTTCATGTTGAATGTTTAATTAAAGAAAGAAGTGAACACTGAAACACTATACAAAAACAGTAAACAAAATAACAACCGTGAAGCTAATGCAAGCTGCGCTGAAACAAGCCATCAACATAGACAATCACCCACCAACAAACAGTGCAACCCAGGCTACCTAAGTATGGTTCTCAATCAGAGACAACTAATGACACCTGCCTCTGATTGAGAACCATACTAGGCCGAAACATAGAAATACCCAAATCATAGAAAAACAAACATAGACTGCCCACCCAACTCACGCCCTGACCATACTAAATAATGACAAAACAAAGGAAATAAAGGTCAGAATGTGACAATAGAATACAGTATATACATATGAGATGGATAACACAAGATATGTAAACATGATTAAAGTGGCATTATTAAAGTGACTAGTGTTCCATTTATTAAAGTGGCCAAGGAATTCAAGTCTGTATGTAGGCAGCTAGTGATGGCCTTTTTGGCCTTCCAGTGACATCGGGTGCTGTAGGAGGTGTCCTGAAAGGCAGATAGTTTGTCCCCGGTGATGTGTTGGACTGCCCTGCGGTTGTGGGCGGTGCAGTTGCCGTGCAAGGCAGTGATACAGCCCGACAGGATGCTCTCAATTGTGCACCTGTAAAAGTTTGTGAGGGTTTTAGGTGACAAGCCACATTTCTTCATCTTCTGAGGTTGAAGAGACGCTGTTGAGCCTGTGTGGGTAAACCATTTCAGAATGTCATAGATCCCGAGGAACTTAAAACATTATACCTTCTCTGTTGCTGTCCCGTCAATGTGGATAGGGGGTTGCTCTCTCTGCTGTTTCCTGAAGTCCACGATCATCTCCTTTGTTTTGTTGACGTTAAGTGTGAGGCTGTTTTCCTGACACCACACTCAGAGAGCCCTCACCTCCTCCCTGTAGGCTGTCTCTTTGTTGTTGGTAATCAAGCCTACTCCTGTTGTGTCGACTGCAAAGTTGATGATTGAGTTGGAGGCTTGCATGGCCACGCAGTTATGGGTGAACAGGGAGTACAGAAGGGGGCTGAGCATGCACCCTTGTGGGGCACCAGTGTTGAGGATCAGCGGAGTGGAGATGTTGTTTCCTACCTTCACAACCTGGAGGCGGCCCGTCAGGAGGTCCAGGACCAAATTGCACATGGTGGGGTTAAGACCCAGAGTCTCAAGCTTAATTATGAGCTTTGAGGGTACTGTGGTGTTGAATGCTGAGCTATAGTCAATGAACAGCATACTTACATAGATATTCCTCTTGTCCCGATGGGATAGGGCAATGTGCAGTGTTATGGCGAATGCATCGTCTGTGGACCTATTGGGGCGGTAAGCAAATTGAAGTCGGTCTTGGGTGATATGATCCTTGACTAGTCTCTCAAAGCACTTCATGATGACAGAAGTGAGTGCAAAGGGGCGATAGTGATTTAGTTAAGTTACCTTTGCATTCTTGGGTACAGGAACAATGGTGGCTATCTTGAAGCATGTGGGGATAGCAGACTGGGATAGGAAGAATTTGAATATGTCTGTAAACACACCAGCCAGCTGGTCTGCGCATGCTCTGAGGACGCGTCTAGGGATGCCGTCTGGGCCGGTAGCCTTGCTCGAGTTGACACGTTTAAATGTCTTACTCACGTCAACCACGGAGAAGGAGAGCCCACAGTCTTTGGTAGCGGGCTGCGTCAGTGGCACTGTATTATCCTTAAAGTGGGCAAAGAAGGTGTTTAGTTTGTCTGGAAGCAAGACATCGATGTCCGTGAAATGGCTAGTTTTCCTTTTGTAATCTGTGATTGTCTGTCGACCCTGTCACATAAGTCTCGTGTCTGAGCTGTTGAATTGCGACTCCACTTTTTCTCTATACTGACAGTTTGATTGCCTTGTGGAGGGAATAACTACACTGTTTGTATTCGGCCAAATTCATAGTCCCCTTTCCATGGTTAAATGCGATGGTTTGCGCTTTCAGTTTTGCGCGAATGCCTCGCACCTATCCACGGTTTCTGGTTAGGGTAGGTTTTAATAGTCACAATGGGTAAAATATCTCCTATACACTTCCTTATAAATTCACTCACCGAATCAGCGTATTCGTCGATATTGTTCCCTGAGGCTACCCGGCAACATTTCCCAGTCCGTGTGATCAAGACAATCTTGTAGCATGGATTCCGATTGGTCAGACCAACGTTGAATAGTCCTTAGCACAGGTACTTCCTGTTTGAGTTTCTGCCTATAGGAAGGGAGGAGCAAAAAAATGGAGTTGTGGTCAGATTTGCCGAAAGGAGGGTGGGGAAGGGCCTTGTATGCATCTCAGAAGTTAGAGTAACAATGGTCCAGTGTTTTGCCAGCGTGAGTGCTGCAGTCGATATTCTGATAGAATTTAGGTAGCCTTGTTCTCAAATTTGCTTTGTTAAAATCCCCAGATACAATAATGCTGCTTCATGATATATGGTTTCCAGTGTGCATAAAGTCCAGTGAAGTTCCTTGAGGGCCGACGTGGTATCGGCTTGAGGGGGGATATACACGGCTGTGACAATAACCGAAGAGAATTCTCTTAGGAGATAATACGGTCAGCAATTGATTGTGAGGAATTCTAGGTCAGGTGAACAAAAGGACTTGAGTTCCTGTATGTTGTTACAATTACACCATGAGTCGTAAATCATGAAATGTACACCCCCGTCCTTCTTCCCAGAGAGATGTTTATTCCTGTCAGTGCAATGCACTGAGAATCCAGGTGGCTGTACCGACTCTGACAGCATATCCCAAGAGAACCATGTTTCCGTGAAACAGAGTATGTTACAATCCCTGGTGCCTCTCTGGAAAGCAACCCTTGCCCTGATTTTGTCGACCTTGTTATCTAGGAACTGGATATTAGCGAGTAATATACTCGAAAGCGGTAGGTGGTGTGCGCGCCTCCGAAGTCTCATCAGAAGACCGCTCCATCTCCCTCTTCTCCGGCGGCCATGTTTTGGGTCGGCCTCTGGAATCAATTCAAATGCTCTGGGTGGTGCAGACAAAGGATCTGCTTCGGGAAGGTCGTATTCCTGGTCATAGTGCTGGTAAGTTGACGTCGCTCTTATATCCAATAGTTCTTCCCGGCTGTATGTAATAACACTTAACATTTTCTGGGCTAACAATGTAAGAATAAATACATAAAAAACGAAATACTGCAAAGTTTACTAGGGACTTGAACCGAGAGCCTTCTCTGTCGGCGCCATCTTGACAGAGGCATGGCAAGTCCAGAAAGAGTGCCCTTTGGCTCTAAAACGCATTGACCTACTGTCACTGAGTTTTGGTGGTCTGAGGGCAACTTTCCAAAGATGGCCTGAAGGCACAGGTGAATTTACAATGAAGAGATCGCATTTAACATACAACCAGCCTTTCCTATAACTCCTATACATTTTTATTACATATCCGAGAACACCCACTGCTGAAGTTTATAACATTAGCCCCAGGATACAAAGACCATGTAGTCATGTCTCTATTGTGATCTATGGCTAATACATGGGGGTGGGGGAGAGCGAGCGAGCGAGAGGGATGCCAGAGCCAAAATGAATGGCTGGATGACTAGGAATCAAGGAGGAAGAAGAAAGGTAGAGGGGGGCAATAAAGTACAGAGGCAAACAGGCACACTTGTTCCCGTCTGGACTGCAACAGGGGAGAGCAGATATGACCAAGAGTAACTAGCAGGTTATGTTTTTGCGAGTCTGTAACCCTAACCCTCCCCCTCACCCAAAACCTAACTCTTACTTCCTTCCCCCCTCAAACCATATAGTTTCCAAGACAAACAAAAAAATCACATTCGACAATCAAGACCTTTCAACTTCTACTTTATGAATGACTGTTAAACCTTCAATCTTAAAGGGATTAATTAAAAAATGACAAAGTTTCCTTACTCTGTAAGCAGTCTATGGACATGGTAAGACAGCAATCCATGCTTTAGTTTTCTTTACCTTTCTTTAACTTACCTTATCCATAGACTGCCTACAGGGTAAGGAAATCAATACATAATTTTGTAATTTGGGTGAAATGTCCCTTTAACTCAATTCAGTTTCTTTGATTGAATTGAATTTTAATCTGGTGTTTAAGTTATCATGAGAGAAGAGGAGAATTTCAACCTTTTGACTGAGCAGGTGTGCTACAAACTAAAAGTGTAATCATATGCTCTTCGTGGTGAGTCATGGTGATTGTTGACAGAGAGGCTTGGATCCCGTTGTTGTTTTTACCTGCATGTCTCAAAGGTTTCCTGCCTGGCTTGTGGTGTGTGAGCTCATTGCGACGTTGCTCCGCTCCGCTCCACACCCGCTAGTTATTGTGTACATCAAGGCGTCACACTGGCAAGAGTTTTAAACCACAAGAAGTAAGTCCTGACTTGTCAGTGCGCTTGTATCAAGATTATTTTGATACACATGAAAAAGCATGCAAGATGCCTGGAAATGTGTACCATGTTCTCAGCCGAACTTTGATGTTGTTGCAGCATGGGTACTGAGTGTTTCACCTCTGTCCAGTTCAGAGGTTCATGGAGCGTTTTGAATTGATCTCTCTCTCACTATAGCAAGCCATGTTGCTTAGATATGTGAATAATATAGAATTCATACATTCAACAATCATATTTCTATTAATGTAATGTATCTTCTTCTGGTGATCTACAATGAGGAAATGTCAGTTTTATATTTTATTCAATAAACTGAGGTTTGAATGCAATACATTGTTGATAAGGCCTACTGACAAACGTTCTTAGTGCATACAATGTATGTCTGATTTTGTCTGCTGTATTTGAATAGAGTTTATTCAGTGTGGGTGGTACTCTGACTTGAGATTCACACACTTAACTCTCCTATTGACCCCAATGAATGATTAATGTTAAAGTCTGAACTGTGCACTCTTATCTCAACTCTTAATCGGGCCCTGTATGCATACTGTATGTGTTATAGCTGGAATGGATATACAACCTTCTCGGTAACCTCACTGCCCCCATTTCCTCCCAATGCATTTTTACAACAAACACATCACACATTCTGAATTGTCCCTCTCTCCACACCCTACTCTGATTACAACCCTGCTCAACACATCAACCCTGTCCTCCTTTCCTCTCTTATTCCTCTCTCCACTTGCTCTCTGTCACACTCACTCTCTCTTCCCTTCCTTCACTCGCTCTCTGTCACACTCTTCTCTCTCACTCTGACTCTTTTCCTCAGCCATAGCAATACACCATCTCCCTCTCTCCTTCGCTCGCCTTGTTGATTTTCACATTTTCACATTTTACATTCACTTTTCGGGCCTCTCCTCGACCCCCACTTCCACAAATCCCACCCGTGGCATTCATCATCCACTATTGGCCCATTCATCACGGAGCATGAAAGGGCTCTGCAGACAGGGCTGGGGGGGCTAGCAAACATCCTCAGGAATGTAGTGTTGCAGTCACATTTATAATGCTTTGCAGCAGTTTACAGTATGTTTCCATGGGGGAAGAAGTCTCCCCAAAGTATGATGGAGCACAATGTGATGAAAACTTCCTGATAGTTCCTCTAATCTGAGAGGGAGACATTTTCAAAATGTATGTCTTACATTCAACAGAAATGCAGTTTCAGTTGATTTGGAATAATGTTGACCAGCATTTTGATATCCTTCCATGTTGAAACAATCTGTTTTGTTACAATTCTATTGTGGTAGAAAATGGGATTTTTTGTTTGCACAGAAGATTCTATTTAATTTGGGGTCAAAAATAAGTTAAGTTTAAAAAGAACTGTCCACTCTGACATAGTAGGCTGAGAAAAGGAGAACCTGGTCTCGGATTTAGGAGCCGCCTTACTAAGACAGACACAACCCCAAATATTTACTAGTGGTTAATGATTACAAACATACAAACTGGGCCCGGTTTCCGGATTACGATGGAATTTAGGCTTAGTGTTTTAACGACCAGAGATATAACGATGCTCTTACAATGGTTCTAAAAATGAAATTAGCCTTAAGATGCTTTTGGGAAACTGGGCCCCTGGTGATAGTATTTGAAATGAACGATTAGTCAGAACTTGTTCTGCATACTAGTGGATACCAATCTCCTCTCACACAGCCCAATAGTTGTGTAGCGAGAGAAGGAAAAAATATGGACTTAGAACGATAGCTCCAACAATGCAGAGGTGAAAGCCTAACAGACTGTACAACAAAAGCCCAGGGACCATATTTATCAATACTGCATAGAAACTATTCTAAAATAACTACTTACGAATTGAAATTTAGAATGTTCGTACGTATAAAGAAAGGGTGATTTATCAAACAATCTTCCAAGTGTCAAATGCACACCGGTAGAATGGATAAATACCAATTGTTCTCAGCCTCAGCGCTGGTGCACGACCGTGGCTATTTATATTTTGAAATGCCCCTAATTAACCATAAGGTAAAAATCATCCCTTTAAAGCCCGTTGTGAATATACATCGCCATAACATGAAATACAAGTGCGCAACCATAACAAAACTAAGAAAAAAAAGGTTTTCAGAGACTAAAATAGTGTCCTAGTGTCAGAGATTGATTGCAATTAAAATGTTTTATTTGGCTCTCTAGGTTGTGGTTTGACCAGTAAAAATAAAAACATAGCTACAAAGAGAGGACCATTGAGCACCACAGTATGAACCATAATACCCATAAAACCTAGCATTAAAACCCAGAAATAGTTCCAATCGGGATTTTAGGACTACTTTATATAAGGTTTGTGTTTCGTGTAGACTTACCCTGGTGTGACGTTTTGATAACCGAACACATCTCTCTTGGACAAGGTAAGCCATGTTTGCTAGCTGCTAATAAACTAATTTGGTTAGCACAAAGATCTGTGGTTAGCTAGCACCCCGTATTATCGGCATATTCAACAGCATTTAGAAATATAATACCTTCAACAGTGTTATCTTGTGATCAAGCCATCAATGTTTTGTGATTATTGGTGTCATAAAAATGTTAGCTAATGGGTTAACAATTAGCATGTTTGACATTTCAGTGGAAATACTACTACTATCAGCTTTTTGATAAGGGGTTGAGCAAAACAAATACTTTCTGTATTAACAGCGTGCGGTTCCAAGTTATTGGCCACCTTACTATTTTGTTCATAAGATATACAGTTGATAAGATATACAGTTGAAGTCAGAAGTTTACATACACTTAGGTTGGAGTCATTAAAACTCATTTTTCAACCACTCCACAAATTTCCTGTTAACAAACTATAGTTTTGGCAAGTCGGTTAGGACATCTACTTTGTGCATGACACAAGTAAATTTTCCGACAATTGTTTACATACAGTGAATTATAAGGGAAATAATCTGTACCACAATTCCAGTGGGTCAGAAGATTACATACACTAAGTTGACTGTGCCTTTAATTAAACAGCTTGGAAAATTCCAGAAATGGATGTCATGGCTTCTGATAGGCTAATTGACATAATTTTTTAAATGTATTTTAATTTTATTTTATTTTATTTCACCTTTATTTAACCAGGTAGGCAAGTTGAGAACAAGTTCTCATTTACAATTGCGCCAAGATAAAGCAAAGCAGTTCGACACATACAACGACACAGAGTTACACATGGAGTAAAACAAACATACAGTCAATAATACAATATAAACAAGTCTATATACGATGTGAGCAAATGAGGTGAGATAAGGGAGGAAGTGAAGGCAAAAAAAGGCCATGGTGGCAAAGTAAATACAATATAGCAAGTAAAACACTGGAATAGTATATTTGCAATGGAAGAATGTGCAAAGTTGAAATAAAAATAATGGGGTGCAAAGGAGCAAAATAAATAAATAAACTAAATACAGTAGGGAAAGAAAGAGGTAGTTGTTTGGGCTAAATTATAGGTGGGCTATGTACAGGTGCAGTAATCTGTGAGCTGCTCTGACAGTTGGTGCTTAAAGCTAGTGAGGGAGATAAGTGTTTCCAGTTTCAGAGATTTTTGTAGATCGTTCCAGTCATTGGCAGCAGAGAACTGGAAGGAGAGGCGGCCAAAGAAATAATTGTTTTTGGGGGTGACCAGAGAGATATACCTGCTGGAGCGTGTGCTACAGGTGGGAGATGCTATGGTGACAAGCGAGCTGAGATAAGGGGGACTTTACCTAGCAGGGTCTTGTAGATGACATGGAGCCAGTGGGTTTGGCGACGAGTATGAAGCGAGGGCCAGCCAACGAGAGCGTACAGGTCGCAATGGTGGGTAGTATATGGGGCTTTGGTGACAAAACAGATTACACTGTGATAGACTGCATCCAATTTGTTGAGTAGGGTATTGGAGGCTATTTTGTAAATGACATCGCCAAAGTCGAGGATTGGTAGGATGGTCAGTTTTACAAGGGTATGCTTGGCAGCATGAGTGAAGGATGCTTTGTTGCGAAATAGGAAGCCAATTTTAGATTTAACTTTGGATTGGAGATGTTTGATATGGGTCTGGGAGGAGAGTTTACAGTCTATCCAGACACCTAAGTATTTGTAGTTGTCCACGTATTCTAAGTCAGAGCCGTCCAGAGTAGTGATGTTGGACAGGCGGGCAGGTGCAGGTAGCGATCGGTTGAAGAGCATGCATTTAGTTTTACTTGTATTTAAGAGCAATTGGAGGCCACTGAAGGGGAGTTGTATGGCATTGAAGCTTGCCTGGAGGGTTGTTAACACAGTGTCCAAAGAAGGGCCAGAAGTATACAGAATGGTGTCGTCTGCGTAGAGGTGGATCAGAGACTCGCCAGCAGCAAGAGCGACCTCATTGATGTATACAGAGAAGAGAGTCGGTCCAAGAATTGAACCCTGTGGCACTCCCATAGAGACTGCCAGAGGTCCGGACTCTATCAGAGTAGTAGTTGGTGAACCAGGCGAGGCAATCATTTGAGAAACCAAGGAAACCATTTGAGTCATTTGGAGGTCTACCAGTGGATGTATTTCAAGGCTTACCTTCAAACTCAGTGCATCTTTGATTGACATCATGGGAAAATCAAAAGAAATCAGCCAAGACCTCAGAATTTTTTTTGTAGACCTCCACAAGTCTGGTTCATTCTTGGGAGCAATTTCCAAATGCCTGAAGGTACAACATTCATCTGTACAAACAAAAGTAACTAGGTATAACCACCATGGGACCACGCAGCCGTCATAACTCTCAGGAAGGAGACGCGTTCTGTCTCCTAGAGATGAACGTACTTTGGTGTGAAAAGTGCAAATCAATCCCAGAACAACGGCAAAGGACCTTGTGAAGATGCTGGAGGAAATAGGTACAAAATGATCTATATCCAAAGGAAAATGAGTCCTATATCAACATCAGCCACTGCTCCAAAACCACCATAAAGAGCCAGACTACGGTTTGCAACTGCACATGGGGACAAATATCACACTTTTTGGAGAAAGGTCCTCTGGTCTGATGAAACAAAAATAGAACTGTTTGGCCATAATGACCATCATTATGTTTGGAGGAAAAAGGGGGTTGCTTGCAAGCCGAAGAACACCATCCCAACCTTGAAGCACGAGGATGGCAGCATCATCTTGTGGGGAAGCTTTGCTGCAGGAGGGACTGGCGCACTTCACAAAATAGATGGCAAAGGAACATTTTGTGGATATATATATACAGTGGGGCAAAAAAGTATTTAGTCAGCCACCAATTGTGCAAGTTCTCCAACTTAAAAAGATGAGAGAGGCCTGTAATTTTCATCATAGGTACACTTCAACTATGACAGACAAAATGATAAAAAAAATCAGAAAATCACATTTTTAATTCATTTATTTGCAAATTATGGTGGAAAATAAGTATTTGGTCACCTACAAACAAGCAAGACTCCTGGCTCTCACAGACGTGTAAATTCTTCTTTAAGAGGCTCCTCTGTCCTCCACTCATTACCTGTATTAATGGCACCTGTTTGAACTTGTTATCAGTATAAAAGACACCTGTCCACAACCTCAAACAGTCACACTCCAAACTCCACTATGGCCAAGACCATAGAGCTGTCAAAGGACACCAGAAACAAAATTGTAGACCTGCACCAGGCTGGGAAGACTGAATCTCAATAGGTAAGCAGCTTGGTTTGAAGAAATCAACTGTGGGAGCAATTATTAGGAAATGGAAGACATACAAGACCACTGATAATCTCCCTCGATCTGGGGCTCCACGCAAGATCTCACCCCGTGGGGTCAAAATGATCACAAGAGCGGTGAGCAAAATCCCAGAACCACACGGGGGGACCTATTGAATTACCTGCAGAGAGCTGGGACCAAAGTAACAAAGCCTACACACCACGTTGCCAGGGACTCAAATCCTGCAGTGCCAGACGTGTCCAGCAGAGTAATCATCGCCTGACACTAATTAGCATAACGCAATGGACATAAATATCCCTAGAAAATATTCCTATTCATGAAAATCACAAATGAAATATATTGAGACACAGTTTAGCCTTTTGTTAATCACCCTGTCATCTCAGATTTTCAAAATATGCTTTACAGCCAAAGCGAGACAAGCATTTGTGTAAGTTTATCAATAGCCTAGCATAGCATTATGCCTTGCTAGCAGCAGGCAACTTTGTCACAAATCCGAAAAGCAATCAAATTAAATTGTTTACCTTTGATGAACTTCGGATATTTTCACTCATGAGACTCCCAGGTAGATAGCCAATGTTCATTTTTTCCCAAAATATTATTTTTGTAGGCGAAATAGCTCAGTTTGTTCTTCACATTTGGCTGAGAAATCGCCCGGAAATTGCAGTCACGAAAACAGCGAAAAATATTCCAAATTAGCTCCATAATATCGACAGAAACATGGCAAACGTTGTTTATAATCAATCCTCAAGGTGTTTTTCAAATATCTATTCGATAATATATCCGTCGGGACAATTCGTTTTTCAGTAGGACCGATTGGAGTAATGGCTATCTCTGTATTTTATGGAGAGTCACCCTGGGAGCCATCACGTGACCACTTACGCAATGTAGCCGCCTACGGCTATTCTTCAACATAAATGCGTAAAACTACGTCACAATGCTGTTGACACCTTGGGGAATACGTAGAAAGTGTAAGCTGGTTGATAGCACATTCACAGCTCAATAGGGACTCATTGGAACGCAGCGCTTTCAAAATATGGGGCACTTCCGGATTGGATTTCTCTCAGGCTTTCACCTGCAACATCAGTTCTGTTATACTCACAGACAATATCTTTAAAGTTTTGGAAAAGTGTGTTTTCTATCGAAAGCTGTCAATTATATGCATATTCTAGCATCTTGTCCTGACAAAATATCCTGTTTAAAACGGGAACGTTTTTTTTTCAAAAATGAAAATACTGCCCCTAGAGTCGCAACACGTTATTAATTAAGCCAGTACATGTCCAGGCCCGTCTGAAGTTTGATAGAGAGCATTTGGATGATCCAGAAGAAGATTGGGAGAATGTCATATGGTCAGATGAAACCAAAATATAACTTTTTGGTAAAAACACTTAACTCGTCGTGTTTGGAGGACAAAGAATGCTGAGTTGCATCCAAAGAACACCATACCTACTGTGAAGCATGGGGGTGGAAACATCATGCTTTGGAGCTGCTGTTCTGCAAAGGGACCAGGACGACTGATCCATGTAAAGGAAAGAATGAATGGGGCCATGTATCGTGAGATTTTGAGTGAAAACCTCTTTCAGCATGACAATGATCCCAAACACACCACCCGGGCAACGAAAGAGTGGCTTCGTAAGAAGCATTTCAAGGTAAGGTCCTGGAGTGGCCTCGCCAGTCTCCAGAGCTCAACCCCATAGAAAATCTTTGGAGGGAGTTGAAAGTCCGTGTTGCCCAGTAACAGCCCAAAAACATCACTGCTCTAGAGGAGATCTGCATGGAGGAATGGGCCAAAATACCAGCAACAGTGTGTGAAAACCTTGTGAAGACTTACAGAAAACATTTGACCTCTGTCATTGCCAACAAAGGGTATATAACAAAGTATTGAGATAAACTTTTGTTATTGACCAAATACTTATTTTCCACCATAATTTGCAAATAAATTCATAAAAAATCCTACAATGTGATTTTCTGGATTTTGTTCTCATTTTGTCTGTCATAGTTGAAGTGTACCTATGATGAAAATTACAGGCCTCTCTCATCTTTTTAAGTGGGAGAACTTGCACAATTGGTGGCTGACTAAATACTTTTTTGCCCCACTGTATGTATGCTGTACAGTATGTACAGTATGTATGCTGAGATCATGTGACAGATCATGTGACAGATTGCACACAGGTGGACTTTATTTGACTAATTATGTGACTTCTGAAGGTAATTGGTTGCACCAGGAAAAACGCCAAGGGGGGAATACTTTTGCAAGGCACTGTAGCTGTTTTAAGTCATTGTTTTGTCATTATTTTGTCAGCTCACGCAACTGAGCTGTACCATCTTGCCCATTTTAACTGGTTCTGTCCTATGAAAAATGGACTTTGTCCTATGAAAAATAAACTGGTGAGAGATCATTGAGCTGTTTCTGTGTAGGTATGTCTCTTAATAAATGTATTATCTAATATATTAATATATTATGTATTATTTAATAGATATATTTATTAAAACAGTAGTTCATGAAGTGAGTGCACGCTCAAAATAATTGAATCGCGCATGCCCAGCATATTCAATCTACTGCTCACCCCCATTTACTTAGAGCTCCATGTACTTTCTTCTTTTTAGCCAAATCATCAACCAACCTAGGTAGCATGTGTAAAAAGTAGAACTTCTGCAGCTGTTGCACATGTGCATCTGTGTAGTCTTTATCAAATGGAATGTCCGCTTCTATGTGCTCGCTTGGTGTCCAGACGACCAGCTTGCAACTCTGTAGGCCCAGGCACATCATGGTCACTTGTGACTGAAAGAAGGAATAAGAAAGCACATTGCTACAGAATTCTGATTAGTATGATTTTACAATACAATATTCAATAATTGTAATAATACAGCTAATAATTTATTTTCTTGAAAATATTTTTACCCACCTGAAAGTAGTATCCATCTTTGCCATTGGAGCGAATTTGGTACTGTCCATCGTCCAAGCTTTTAAAGTCACCATTTGGCCGACTCAAAAATTCTGTCAGAGATGTGGAACTCTTGAAGGGGCACTTGATCTCAAGGAGCTGTGATGCATCAAAGATCCCATCTGGGCTGCCTCCCAACCAAGGATGGTCAGGGTGCACCGCCAGGCCTCTGTTCTCCACAACATGCCCTCTGCTCTCCAGGAGTGTAATGACATTGACCTCATTTTCATTGCCATGCTTTGTTGCTGTATTGCCAGTGAAGGATGGGTACAAATGCTCATTTACACATTTTTTGGGATCTGTGGTGTTTCGTTTGGGAACTTGTTTAGCTGTGCTGGCTGTTAGAGCTTCCTAGTATCATGTCATAGCTGTGAAGCACTTTGGATCTTGGTTTCTTCCATCAATGTAGCTGCTTGTACAGGGGATCATTTTATGTAGGCCTCATAAAACATTGTGCGCATCCTACAGGTTAGTGATGTACTGTGTTGAGTGTGACACATTGTGTTCATGTGGGCTGAATCATGTTGGCTTGAGCCTGCCTTGCTGCTGCTGTCTACATCTGCTCTGTAGCTGAAGAAAACCATTTGCCTGGAGCCGAAAAAGTGGGACCATTACCGAGGAGTTAATGTGGCTTGCGAACTCTGCATGGTTCCTAAAAAGTTGGGGCGAGGTTGTAGAATCCTCCTGTGACAACGTTGATGGGCCTGGACATGTGTGGTGGGGTCTGTGGTGTTTAAAATGAATGTGTTTCGCCTTCCTCAGCCCTACATTCTTCCTCACACCTGAGTTCCACTTCCTTTGCACATCAGTGCATGGCATTCCTGTTTTGCCTTGCCTGACTGCACTCTCAACCTACATTGAAGAAAATATTTTTACAGTTATTATCTAACCCAGTGTTTTCCAAACCTCTCCTGGAGTACCTGTTGTCCTGCACTTTCATGTAATTTTTGGTCATTACTGTAACGGCATTCCTCCTCTTCTGAGGAGGAGTAGCGAGAAGGATCGGAGGACCAATGCGCAACGTGGTAAGTGTCCATTATGTTTAATACGAAAAACAACAGAACACTAGAACAAAATAACGTTCATCAACGAAAACCGAAACAGTACCGTGTGGCAACAAACACTCACACGGAAACAAACACCCACAACTCAAAAGTGAATCCCAGGCTACCTAAGTATGATTCTCAATCAGAGACAACTAACGACACCTGCCTCTGATTGAGAACCACACTAGGCCGAAACAGAAACCAAACATAGAAAAACAAACATAGACTGCCCACCCCAACTCACACCCTGACCATACTAAATAAAGACAAAACAAAGGAAATAAAGGTCAGAACGTGACAATTACTTTATTGACCTTGTGATGAGATGCGTGCAGGCTCTGACTCGGCTCTATGTCTGCTTTTAGGTAGACAAGGTCGTCTCCAACATCCTTCAATAACATCCAACCGACTTTGTTACTGCGTAGGTATTGGTATGCCTCCAAACTTTTTAAGTTGCTCATCGCCTTACCATCGCAAGCTACTGATTCAACAAAGTAAGTAAATAGCTACCTTATGGGATACGAGGCGACTTCTTCACGTCATCTTCCCAACCATCAATTATGGAGGGTAAAGTTAGGCTGATATAACCCTTTTTGATCTCTGTCAGGTTGTGTTCCCCCATAATTTTTAGTTTAGCAAGCTCTTCATGAATGAATCAATGAAGAAACTGTTTGTTTACTTCAAACTGGAAATAACGGCCATATTTCGAGCTTTACTTGGTTCATCGCGCTCTAGCGACTCCTTGTGGCAGACCGGGTGGCTGCAGGCTGACCTCAGTCATCAGGTGAACGGTGTTTCCTCCGTCACATTGTTGCGGCTGGCTTCCTAGTTAAGCGGTCGGGTGTTCTGAAACGTGGTTAGGCGGGTCTTGTTTCGAAGGACGCATGACTTGACCTTCTCCTTCCGAGCCTGTTGGGGAGTTGCAGTGATGAGCAAAATTGCAATTGTGGAGAAAAAGGGAGTAAAGTACAATTGGGCCAATTGTGCTCTGCCCTAAGGGACTCCCGATCACCGCAGGTTGTGATACAGCCTGGGATCGAACCTGGGTCTGAAGTGACGCCTCTAGCACTGCAAGGCAGTGGCATAGGCTGCTGCACCACTTGGGAGGCCTACATACCAGTTTTAAAAGTTCTGTAGATAAATAAACACTACTAGCGTGGTTTCTTCATTTCATAACTACACTGAGCATGCCAAACATTAGGAACACCTACAGTAACACCTTTAAACCCCCCATTTTGCCCTCAGAACAGCCTCGATTTGTCAGGGCATGGACTCTGCAAGGTGTGCACCTACGCTTGGCAGGTTCTGTGTGATTTCTGAACTTGATAACTATTTTTTATCGGAACTGAATAACACAGCCTCAAAGAACAACATTTATCTTATGCTGACTCGGTGAGTGTGTTTATAAATAAGTGCATTGGAGATGTCATAACCACTGTGACTATTAAAGCCTACCCTTACCAGAAAGCGTGGATGGATGGTGGCATTTGCAAAAAACTGAAAACGTGATCCACCGCATTTAACCATGGAAAGAGGTCTGGCGATATGGCTGAATATAAACAGTGTAGTTACTCCCTCCGCAAGGCAATCAAACAAGCGAAATGCCAGTACAGAAACAAGGTGGAGTCGCAATTCAACGACTCAAACACAAGACGTATGTGGCAGGGTATACAGGAAACTTAACAGATACCGACGTCACGCTTCCAGACAAACTAAACACCTTCTTTGCCCGCTTTGAGGATAGTACAGTGCCACCGTCGTGGCTCGCTAACAAAGTCTGCGTCCCCCCCTCTCCTTCTCAGTGGCTGACATGAGTAAAACATTTAAACATGTTAACTCTCGCAAGGCTGCCGGCCCAGACGGCATCCTTAGCCGCATCCTCAGAGCATGCGCAGACCAGCTGGCTGGTGTGTTTACGGACATATTTAATCGCTCCCTATCCCAGTTTTCCCCAGATGCTTCAAGGTGGCTACCATTGTTCCTGTACCCAAGAAGGCAAAGATAACTGAACTAAATGACTACTGCCTCATTGCACCCACTTCAATCATCATGGAGTGCTTTGAGAGACTAGTCAAGGATCCCTCCAAACTCATTAAACTTGAGTCCCTGGGTCTTGACCCCCCCCAACATCTCCACTCTACTGACCCTCAACACTGAGGCCACCACAAGGGTGTGTGCTCAGACCTCTCCTTGTCTCCCTATTCACCCACGACTTCGTGGCCATGCATGCCTCCAACTCAATCATCAAGTTTACAGATGACACAACAGTAGTGGGTTTGATCACCAACAACGACGAGACAGCCTACAGGGAGGAGGTGAGGGCACTCAGAGTGTGTTGTCAGGAAAACAACCTCTCACTCAACGTCAACGTCAATGTCAACAAAACAAAAGAGATGATCATGGACTTCAGGAAACAGCAGAGGGAGCACATCTCTATCCACATCGAAGGGTCAGCAGTGGAGAAGGTGGAACGTTTTAATTAAGTTTCTGGGCGTACACATCACAAACAAACAGAAATGGTCCACGCACACAGACAAGTGAAGGCACAATAGCGATTCTTCAACCTGAGTAGGCTGAAGAAATTTGTCTTGTCACCCAAAACCCTTGTCACCCAAACTTTTAAAGATGCACAATCGAGAGCATCCTGTCCGGCTGTATCACAGCCTGGTATGGCAACTGCATCGCCCTTAACCGCAAGGCTCTCCAGTGGGTGGGGCGGTCTGCACAATGCATCACCTGGGGTAAAGTACCTGCCCTCCATGACACCTACAGCACCCGATGTCACAGGAAGGCCAAAAAGATCAAGGACAACAACCAACCGAGCCACTGTCTGTTCACACCGCTATCATCCAGAAGGTGAGGTCAGTACAAGTGCATCAAAGCTGGGACCGAGAGAATGAAAAACAGCTTCTATCTCAAGGCCATCAGACTGCAAAACGGCCATCACTAGCTCAGAGAGGCTGCTGCCATGGCAGAACACTGACATTCCTGTCTTGCAGGAAATCACGCACAGAACAAGCAGTATGGCTGGTGTCATTGTCATGCTGGAGGGTCATGTTAGGCTGAGCCTGCAGGAAGGGTACCACATAAGGGAGGAGGATGTCTTCCCTGTAACGTACAGCGTTGAGATTAACAACAAGCTCAGTCCGATGATGCTGACACACGGCCCCAGACCATGACGGACCCTCCACCTCCAAATCGATCCCACTCCAGAGTACAGGCCTTGGTATCACGCTAATTTCTATGACGATTACTGTGAATCCAACCATCACCCCTGGTGAGACAAAACTGCGACTCGTCAGTGAAGAGGAATTTTTGCCAGTCCTGTCTGGTCCAGCGACGGTGGGTTTGTGCCCATCGGCGACGTTGTTGCCAGTGATGTCTGGTGAGGACCTGCCTTACAACAGGCCTACAAGCCCTCGGTCCAGCCTCTCTCAGCCTATTGCGGACAGTCTGAGTACTGATGGAGGTATTGTGCATTGCTGGTGTAACTCGGGCAGTTGTTGTTGCCATCCTGTACCTGTCCCGCAGGTGTGATGTTCGGATGTACCGATCCTGTTCAGGTATTGTTACACGTGGTCTGCCACTGCGAGGATGATCGGCTGTCCCTCCTGTCTCCCTGTAGCACTGTCTTAGGCGTCTCACAGTATGGACATTGCAATTTATTGCCCTGGCCACATCTCCAGTCCTCATGCCTCCTTGCAGCATGCCTAAGGCACATTCACGCAGATGAGCAGGGACCCTGGGCATCTTTCTATTGGTGTTTTTCAGAGTCAGTAGAAAATTGTCTACCGTCTGTAAACTGTTAGTGTCTTAACAAGGTGCATGTTCATTAATTGTTTCTGGTTCATTGAACAAGCATGGGAAACAATGTTTATACCATTTACAGTGAAGATCTGTGAAGTTATTTCGATTTTTACGAATTATCTTTGAAAAACAGGGTCATGAAAAAGTGACGTTTGCATTTTTGCTGAGTTTATATACTGTATTTTATACCATCTACTGCACCTTGCCTATGCCGCTCGGCCATCGCTCATCCATATATTTATATGTACATATTCTAGTTCACCCCTTTAGATTTCTGTGTATTAAGTAGTTGTTGGAGAATTGTTAGAACACTTCTTAGATTTGTGTGTATTAGGTAGTTGTTCGGAATTGTTAGATATTACAGCACTGTTGGAACGAGAAGCACAAGCATTTCGCTACACTCGCATTAACATCTGCTAACCATGTGCATGTGACTAATAACATTTTATTTTGATTTTTTACTTCTACTCAACCCCTCCCACCCCCAATCCCAAGTAAACCATAGCTGCCCCACCCCATCCCTGACCTCAGTCCAAATGCAGTACACTTAGGTTTTGCATATGAATGTCAAAAATATAGTAGTCTAACTGTATAATTGTAATATGGTCTTATAAATGGTCAATTTAGTACTCACGTTCATTGGCCATTCCAGGATCTCGTTGACTGTTTAACAAAAGTACTTCAGGTCTAGACAGGTTTATGCAGTATCTTTTCAGTGTCTTGACTTTATGATGGATGTTGGTCTCGTGTTGGCAGTGCAAATATTTTTTACTTCACCCTCATCAGATACATACCTATAGTGCCTTCAGATAGTATTCACACCCATTGACCTTTTCCAAATTTTCTTGTGTTACAGCCTGAATTTAAAAGGGATTAAATAGAGCCTTTGTTTCACTGGCCTACGCACAATAACCATAATGCTAGACAGTCATTTTTAAGTCTTGCCATAGATTTTCATGCCGATTTAACCTTTCACACGTGGTATTTCTTAGTCTTAAACAAATCTACTTTGAAACAAAAGTATACACCTCATAGACATGGTTATGTTATTTTAACAAAGAAGTGACCTGTACCAGATATACTGTAGAGTTTAAATGTATTCAATTTTGAGTTTGCATCCCAATATTACTCTTTATATACATCACAGAAGACGTTAAGACATCACAAAATCCATTATTTTACCAGGTAAGTTGACTGAGAACACATTCTCATTTGCAGCAATGACCTGGGGAATAGTTACAGGGGAGAGGAGGGGGATTAATGAGCCAATTGTAAACTGGGGATTATTAGGTGACCATGATGGTTTCAGGGCCAGATTGGGAATTTAGCCAGGACACTGGGGTTAACACCCCTACTCTTACAATAAGTGCCATGGGATCTTTAAAGACCTCAGAGAGTCAGGACACCCATTTAACATCCCATCCGAAAGACAGCACCCTACACAGGGCAGTGTCCCCAATCACTGCCCTGGGGCATTGGGATATTTTTTAGACCAGAGGAAAGAGTGCCTCCTACTGGCCCTCCAACACCACTTCCAGCAGCATCTGGTCTCCCATCCAGGAACTGACCAGAACCAACCCTGCTTAGCTTCAGAAGCAAGCCAGCAGTGGTATGCAGGGTGGTATGCTGCTGGCATACCACCCTGCATAACAAAACTGTTTGGCATAGAAACAGCAGATTTCGTTTTGTTTGAACAAGGTTATCCTCTAGGATTTTGCCTGTGCTAAGCTATATTCTGTTTCTTTTTATCCTAAAAAACTCCCTAGTCCTTGCCAATGACCAGCATACCCATAATTTGATGCATGAAGCGTGGTACTCCGTGATGTGTTGTGTTGGATATGCCCCAAACACAACGCTTTGTATTCAAGGACATTTCTTTGCCACATTCTTTGCAGTAGGAGGTTTTGTTCTGATGGGAGTTGATACCTGGCGATGAGATTGGGCTTTTCCAGGGCAGACACACATTGGGAAAGCAATAATGTATAAATAAAGTATGTCAGTTGGGGAATAAAGAGTATCATTTTTCTGCTTCGGTAGCTCAGTTTGAGTGAATGCGAAGGCATGTCCATTCCTATATGCCCAGCTATACATCACTCGACCACACATTCACTGGTGGTACGAGGGGGGCAGAGAGTGGCACAGCTGTACGGTGATGTCCGTTCTAACGAGGGGCTGCCAACCACCCGCAGTGCCCCTTGCACCGCAACTGTTGCTGGTAGGGAGAGTGTGTGTGTGTGTGCGTGAAAACCCTCAGACATGTGGTGCTCCCAAATTCCTTCCACCCCACTCAAAATTCACACAACACCCCCCATCGCAGTCCCGGCCAGCTCGGATACGTAGAGGGTAGCAGTGGACAGACAAACACACACACACACACACACACACACACACACACACACACACACACACACACACACACACACACACACACACACACACACACACACACACACACACACACACACACACACACACACACACAGATGGAAGGTTAGTCTAAGATTGACTGGTGTCAACAGTCTACAGTGCTGTTTTTTCCCCTTTATCAGTTTATGTGGGCACAGTTTATCTGGTGTTTATCACAGTTTATTTGATATAAGGCATTATTTTTGTGCCTGGCCTACTTACTGGATTTTGCCATATCAGCAACATTTCGGGTTTCCCACATGTGTGGTACTATACGTATCTGGTAATTGTAACTAGTATGTCCTGTAGTATTTTATAAACCACTAAAATCATTATTAGCAAATTATTACTATTAACATTTTTCATCATCCTCAATGGATTGCTCTAAAATCATTTTAATGTTGCTTATCTGAAGTCAACGACATTGTGCCAAAAACCAAAGACATCTGTGAAAATTGTTCTGCGGATACATCCAGTTTTTTGTTACCCTCAATCCTAGGGTACCTTTCAAACAACCCATAAAGCTATCCACAGTGGTGAGATATTATCCTTGATAAAACATATTCATGGCCGTGGAAAAGCAACCCCACAGTGCAGTGTGAGCTCAGAAAACCTGATCCTGACATGCACTGTATCCCGTCTAGTGACACTTCTGATAGGGGGGCCTGGGATATCAAAAGACATGCCCAGGAAGCTATGTGAAATTCCACATCGCTGAGCTACCTGGCCCCTACTATATTAAATATTATTGGCCCACATGCCACTGACAAAGAGCAAGCGAAGCCTGATTAGCAAGGTGCTAGAGAAGACCTGGAATCTCCACGGCTAATACACAGTGAAAGACACCACCAAAGAGAACGAGTAAATGAAAGTGTAGACATTTGATGTGCTGGTAGTTTGTGATGCACTCAAACTATGTTAAACCTAGGTAGATACAGTTGAAGTCGGAAGTTTACATACACCTTTGCCAAATACATTTAAACTCTGTTTTTATTTTATTTTATTTTTTTTATTTTTTTTACAATTCCTGACATTTAATCCTAGTAAAAATTCCCTGTCTTAGGTCAGTTAGGACCACCACTTCATTTTAAGAATGTGAAATGTCAGAATAATAGTAGAGAGAATGATTTATTTCAGCTTTTATTTATTTATTTATTTACATTCCCAGTGGGTCAGAAGTTTACATACGCTCAATTCATATTTGGTAGCATTGCCTTTAAATGGTTTAACTTGGGTCAAACGTTGTGGGTAGCCTTCCACAAGTTTCCACAATAAGTTGGGTGAATTTTGGCCCATTCCTCCTGACAGAGCTGGTGTAACTTAGTCAGATTTTTAGGCCTTCTTGCTAGCACACGCTTTTTCAGTTCTGCCCTGAACATTTCTATAGGATTGAGGTCAGGGCTTTGTGTTTGCCACTCCAATACCTTGACTTTGTTGTCCTTAAGCCATTTTGCCACAACTTTGGAAGTATGCTTGGGGTCATTGTCCATTTGGAAGACCCATTGCGACCAAGCTTTAACTTCCTGACTGATGTCTTGAGATGTTGCTTCAATATATCCACATAATGTTCCTACCTCATGCCATCTATTTTGTGAAGTGCACCAGTCCCTCCTGCAGCAAAGCACCTCCACATCATGATGTTGCCACCCCTGTGCTTCATGGTTGGGATGGTGTTCTTCGGCTTGCAAGCCTCCCCCTTTTTCCTCCAAACATAATGATGGTTATTATAGCCAAACAGTTATACTTTTGTTTCATCAGACCAGAAGACATTTCTCCAAAAAGTATGATCTTTGTCCCCATGTGCCGTTGCAAACCGTAGTCTGGCTTTTTTATGGCAGTTTTGGAGCCGTGGCTTCTTCCTTGCTGAGCGGCCTTTCAGGTTATGACGATATAGGACTTGTTTTACTGTAGATATAGATACTTTTGTACCTGTTTCCTCCAGCATCTTCACAAGGTCCTTTGCTGTTGTTCTGGGATTGATTTGCACTTTTCGCACCAAAGTACGTTCATCTCTAGGAGACAGAACACGTCTCCTTCCTGAGCAGTATGATGTCTGCATGGTCCCATTATGTTTATACTTGCGTACAACTATTTGTACAGATGAACGTGGTACCTTGTGGACTTGTGGAGGTCTACATTTCTTTTCTGAGGTCTTGGCTGATTTCTTTTGATTTTCTCATGATGTCAAGAAAAGAGGCATTGATTTTGAAGGTAGGCCTTGAAATACATCCACAGGTACACCTCCAATTGACTCAAATTATGTAAATTAGTCAGAAGCTTCTAATGCCATGACATATGTTTCTGGTATTTTCCAAGTTGTTTAAAGGCAGAGTCAACTTTGTGTATATTTAAACTTCTGACCCACTGGAATTGTGATACAGTGAATGATAAATTAAATAATCTGTCTGTAAACAAGTGTTGGAAAAATTACTTGCGTCATGCACAAAGTAGATGCCATAACTGACTGCCAAAACTATAGTTTGTTAAACAAGAAATTTGTGGAGTGGTTGAAAAACAAGTTTTAATGACTCCAACCTAAGTGTATGTAAACCTCTGACTTCAACTGTAGTTGTTTGCCCTGTGTGTGTGTGTACTGTCTGCCTTTTCTATCTGTGTCCAGGAAACTGGTTCCTAAAGTTTATCCCTTAAAAAAACACTGAAAAATGTTAAATTAAACAATAGTTGGATGTGAAAGCACTATTAAATTACATGAGTTAGAATTGACAATGAGCCAGATGATTGTTTGCCAAAAAACATGAAATCTCCTGAAGATTGATGGGTCTCTGGTCAACGAACAGTCATAAGCTTTTCAAGTCAGTGATTCTTCACAAATCCTACTCCTATTACTCTCCTCTCTATGTCTGTGTCTCAAATGGCACCCTATTCCCTTTATATTTCACTACTTTTTACCACAGCCCATAGGGCTCTGGTCAAAAGAAGTGCACTTTATAAGGAATAGGATGCCATTTGGAATGAAGCGTCTGAGTATTGTAATGGATGTAGGAGCTTGACGTGGGAGTAGGGTGTCAAGCTGTTCGTAAAGAAGGTCGTTTCACTGAGGGGGAGAAAAGGGGATGCATTCGGCCAAGCACAACAGATGTTTTGTTGCGACTGCTTGGCTTTATCTGTAGTGGGGAGTGAAAGGCATGATTTCACTGATTTATTAACATGTATACATTTTAGTGTGTGTGTGTGTATGTGTGTGTGTGCTTTATCTACGCTCCCATCCCTTCACCCTCCCTGTTACCCCTCTCTCCTCTGGCATTCCATTGCCCTTTAATCAATGGTTATCTTACAATGCAGACAGACCAATAAAGGACCATAGGCCCCGAACACACTCAAGTTGTACAACTGATGTACAATACATTTGACAAAACTGTTTTGATACAACATAGAATTTGTCTGCATAAAAATGTTTACACAATGGTTGTCGAGACACCACAAGATTGCTGTGTAATCATTTCAAATCATTTCTATGGAGTGAGATTTCTTTCTTTATTCTGTAAATATGTCTACTCATAAATAATACTATGATCCATGAAAAGGTACACTGAGCAAAAATATAAATGCAACATGTAAATAAAAGATCCCATAAATGTTCCACAAGTACAAAAACCTTATTTTGTGCACAAATTTGTATTTCATCCCTGTTAGTGAGCATTTGTCCTTTGCTAAGATAATCCATCTACCTGAGAGGTGTGTTACACTTGAAGTCGGAAGTTTACTTACACCTTAGCCAAATACATTTAAACTCAGTTGTTCACAATTCCTGACATTTAATCCTAGTCAAAATTCCCTGTCTTAGGTCAGTTAGGATCACCACTTTATTTTAAGAATGTGAAATGTCAGAATAATAGTAGAGAGAATCATTTATTTCAGCTTTTATTTCTTTCATCACATTCCCAGTCCGTCAGAAGTTTACATACACTCAATTAGAATTTGGTAGTATTGCCTTTAAATTGTTCAACTTGGGTCAACCGTTTCAGGTAGCCTTTCGACAAGCTTCCCACAATAAGTTGAGTGAATGTTGGCCCATTCCTCCTGACAGAGCTGGTGTAACTGAGTCAGGTTTTCAGGCCTCCTTTACTCGCACACGCTTTTACATTTCCGCTCACAAGGTTTCTATAGCATTGAGGTCAGGGCTTTGTGATGGCCACTCCAATACATTGACTTTGTTGTCTTTAAGTCATTTTGCCACAACTTTGGAAGTATGCTTGGGGTCATTGTCCATTTGGAAGACCCATTTGTGACCAAGCTTTAACGTCTTGACTGACGTGTTGAGATGTTGCTTCAATATATTCCTCATAACGCCATCTATTTTGTGAAGTGCACCAGTCCCTCCTGCAGCAAAGCACCCCCACAACATGCTGCTGCCACCCCCGTGTTTCACGGTGAGATGGTGTTCTTCGGCTTGCAAGCCTCCCCTTTTTCCTCCAAACATGACGATGGTTATTATGGCCAAACAGTTCTATTGTTGTTTCATCAGACAACACAAGGTCATTTGCTGTTGTTCTGGGATTGATCTGAACCTTTCACACCAAAGTACCTTCATCTCCAGGAGCCAGAACGCGCCTCCTTCCTGAGCGGTATAACTGCTGCGTGGTCCCATGGTGTTTATACTTGCGTACTATTGTTTGTACAGATGAACGTGGGACCTTCAGGCTTTTGGAAATTGCTCCCAAGAATGAACCAGACGTGTGGAGGTCTACAATTGTTTTTCTGAGGTCTTAGGTCTTTTATTTTGATTTTCCCATGATGTCAAGCAAAGAGGCACTGAGTTTGAAGGTAGGCATTGAAATACATCCACAGGTACACCTCCAATTGACTCAAATTATGTCAATTAGCCTATCAGAAGCTTCTAAAGCCATGACATAATTTTCTGGAATTTTCCAAGCTGTTTAAAGGCATATATATATATATATATACTGTGGGGGGAACAAGTATTTGATACACTGCCAATTTTGCAGGTTTTCCTACTTGCAAAGCATGTAAAGGTCAATAATTTTTATCATAGGTGCACTTCAACTGCGTAGGTGTCACGAATATTACCGAAGGTGACTTCTTGTTCGGGTGGCGCTCGGCGGTCGTCGTCACCGGTCTACTAGCTATCACCGATCCTTTGTTCTGTGTTCGTTTGGTTTTGTCTGATTGGTATCACCTGTTTCTTGTTTGGTGGTTAGGGTGGGGTTATATAAGTTTGTTCAGCCCGCTTCTGTTTCGTGCGAGCTTGTTCGTCTGTTTTGTGTTAGTTATTTTTGTTTGCATTTTCGGGTTTCGCGCTGTCCGTTATTATTTCTGATCATTTGTTTTCCTACTTTTGTTCATGTTATTTTTCCTGGACATTAAAGCGTGTTTTTCCCACATCCTTTTGCTCTCTGTGCCTGACTCCACACCTCCTCACTCATCTGCCGTAACACTGAAGTAACTCACTCATTAATCGTAACAGTAGGTTGGAATCTAAAACAAAAATCCAGAAAATCACATTGTATGATTTTTAAGTAATTCATATGCATTTTATTGCATGACATAACTATTTGAACACCTACCAACCAGTAAGAATTCCGGCTCACACAGACCTGTTAGTTGTTCTTTAAGGACCCCTCCTGTTCTCCACTCATTACCTGTATTAACTGCACCTGTTTGAACTCGTTATCTGTATAAAAGACACCTGTCCACACAGACTCCAACCTCTCCACAATGGCCAAGACCAGAGAGCTGTGTAAATTGTAGACCTGCACAAGGCTGGGATGGGCTACAGGACAATAGGCAAGCAGCTTGGTGAGAAGGCAATAACTGTTGGCGCAATTATTAGAAAATGGAAGAGGTTCAAGATGACGGTCAATCACCCTCGGTCTGGGGCTCCATGCAAGATCTCACCTCGTGGGGCATCAATGATCATGAGGAAGGTGAGGGATCAGCCCAGAACTACACGGCAGGACCTGGGTCAATGACCTGAAGAGAGCTGGGACCACAGTCTCAAAGAAAACCATTAGTAACACATTACGCCGTCATGGATTAAAATCCTGCAGCACACGCAAGGTCCCCATGCTCAAGCCAGCGCATGTCCAGGCCGGCCTGAAGTTTGCCAATGACCATCTGGATGATCCAGAGGAGGAATGGGAGAAGGTCATGTGGTCTGATGAGACAAAAATAGAGCTAAACTCCACACGCCGTGTTTGGAGGAAGAAGAAGGATGAGTACAACCCCAAGAACACTATCCTAACCGTGAAACATGGAGGTGGAAACATCATTCTTTGGGGATGCTTTTCTGCAAAGGGGACAGGACGACTGTACCGTATTGAGGGGAGGATGGAGTGGCTAAGGAGTGGCTCCATAAGAAGCATCTCAAGAAGCATCTCAAGGTCCTGGAGTGGCCTAGACAGTCTCCAGACCTGAACCCAATAAAAAATCTTTGGAGGGAGCTGAAAGTCCGTATTGCCCAGCGACACCCCCGAAACCTGAAGGATCTGGAGAAGGTCTGTATGGATGAGTGGGCCAAAATCCCTGCTGCAGTGTGTGCAAACCTGGTCAAGAACTACAGGACATGTATGATCTCTGTAATTGCAAACAAAGGTTTCTGTACCAAATATTAAGTTCTGCTTTTCTGATGTATAAAATACTTATGTAATGCAATACAATGCAAATTAATTACTTAAAAGTCATACAATGTGATTTTCTGGATTTATGTTTTAGATTCCGTCTCTCAGTTGAAGTGTACCTATGATAAAAATTACAGACCTCTACATGCTTTGTAAGTAGGAAAACCTGCAAAATCGAACCATTGTGGCATCCATAAAAACTGCTCACAACCCATGTGGATTTTTAACTGCCGGTCTGCAGTTAATAAGAAAGCAGAGTTAATCTCAGCCTATGCTACCCTTCAGTCTCTAGACCTTTAGGACCCCAGAGCACACAGCTACTCCAGCTGCTCACTCTTCATCTGACTGTGCTCTCTCATAGTCCGAAAGCATTTGGTTGTCGCAGTGGTGTAGCGGGGCTATTTTCTCTATTCTCCCTCACTCACCTCACTGTCACTTGTACACTCAAGCTTAACATTGTTGTCATCTATCACCCATTAGGTGCCCTTAGAGAGATTGATAAGCTAATT
Organism: Oncorhynchus keta; assembly: GCF_023373465.1. Taxonomy (NCBI): domain Eukaryota; kingdom Metazoa; phylum Chordata; class Actinopteri; order Salmoniformes; family Salmonidae; genus Oncorhynchus; species Oncorhynchus keta. The sequence goes on along the minus strand of NC_068430.1, from coordinate 50,701,981 downwards.
TCTTTCTTTCCCTCCTTGCCTCTTTTGACCCAGTCCCCTCCCACTCACAAGGTAGGCAATATGCTTGACCTCATCTTTACTAGAGGCTGTTTCAGGCTGTTTTAGTATGGTTCACAATTCAAATGTAAATTGACAAATAATAGGCCACTTATGATTGTTTTATATGTGGTGAATTGTTACGGACTAAAGGTCCTATCATGACAAGTCGGAAACTAATAACCTCATAATTATTACGTTTTAATTAAGTTATTTACGTAGAGCTTGTTATTTGTTGATTCTGGCACTTTCCAAGTGTGAAACTTTGGCATCATCTTTCTACAAGTCGAAAATGTCTGACTTTGTGAGTTCCGAGTTGAATGCACCGAAATTAGCAGGACATTTGGACTCCTCCCACTAGGATTTCTGGAAAATCTGGGTATTTAGGGAAAGTTACCAGAAATGTGCAATCCTATGAATTGCACACCTTGTTGATGAAAGCAGACTGAAGTCATGAGGGATCATGTCACAACGGTGGACCCCAGGAAGAGCAGTAGCTAATGGGGATCCTAACAAAATACAAAAAATACTAATACTGTCAAGGAAGTCATTTTTCCTACTGTGTCCATATCATGACAGCCTCAGTCTCGGCAGGACTCGAGGCTTTCCTAATATGGATACCTTACTTCCAGGATTTGTAGCACTACAGTGATTCTGTCTGCAGCGAACGAATGGAAATCATTAATAACCTCTTAGGCCGCCCCATCCCGCATGCGGGATCGTGACTACAGCCTCAAGCTCATTACCATAACGCAACATTAGCGATTTCTGAAAATTGCTAATTAAATGAAATAAATATGCCTGTCCTCAAGCTTATCCTTTTCTTAACAATCCTGTCGTCTCAGATTTTCAAAATATGCTTTAGAACCAGAGAAAATCAATAATTTGTGTAAGAGTGGTGATAGCTAGCTTAGCATTTAGCGTTAGCATTTAGCACGCAACATTCACAAAAACCAGCAAAGGGATCAAATAAAATAATTTACCTTTGAAGAACTTCAGATGTTTCAATGAGGAGACTCTCAGTTACATAGCAGATGTCCAGTTTTTCCTGAAAGATGCTTGTGTAGGACACAACGTTACGTTTTGTTACTATGTATTTGGCTACCGAAACTAACCGAAAATTCAGTCACCTAAACGTCAAACTTTTTTCCGAATTAACTCCATAATATCGACTGAAACATGGAAAACGTTGTTTGAATCAATCCTCAAGGTGTTTTGTCATATATCTCTTCATTGAAATGCCAGTCCTAGAAGCGTGCATTCTTCTCTGATTCGGATGGAAAAATACTGGTACCTGACTTTTGCGCACCAATTTCCACGCAGACACCATGCGGGACACTTGGTAATTGTAGGCTCTTATGGGCAATCTTCCAATGATATGCCTACAAATACGTCACAATGCTGCAGACACCTGGGGAAACGATAGGAAGTGTCCGTTCATTCCTGTCGCATTCACAGCCATATAAGGAGATCATGGAAAACGTGCCTCCAGAAATCCTGTTGATTTCCTGGTCACTCAAACATCTTGGTTTTGCCTGTAGATTTTGTTCTATGGCACTCACAGTGAAAATCTTTGCAGTTCTGGAAACGTCAGAGTGTCTTCTTTCCAAAACTATCAATTCCAAGCATAGTCGAGCATCTTTTCGTGACAAAATATTGCGCTAAAAACGGGCACGTCTTTTTATCCAAAAATGAAATACTGCCCCTATAGGTCTAACAGGTTTTAAGTATTGTTGCTTGAAAATCAGCGACCTGGTTCTGACTATTGCTTTCATCAATAACTCCCAACCAAATTGAGTGACCTTGAGCAATTTTGACAAAAACAATAGATTTTCAGATAACTGCCAAAATAAAGGAAACACCAACATAAAGTGTCTTAATAGGACCACCACCAGCCACCAAACCAGCTTCAATGAGCCTTGGCATAGATTCTGCAAGTGTCTGGTCTGGATGCAACAACATTTGGTGTTTTGTTGATGGTGGTGGAAAACGCTGTCTCAGGCGTTGCTCCAGAATGAAATACTTTTTTTTGTGCGCATGGAGATTTACTGGTACCTTTGATTTCAGCTTATGAAACATGGGACCAACACTTTACATTTTGTTTTTATATTGTTGTTCAGTATACAAGCTATCAGACTGCTGAGTACTTGAACTGGACTGGCCACCTGCACTGACTCTCCGCACCTTAGCACACTCACGCACACACCCACGCAGATATATACAGTACATTCATGCTACACACACATAACAACTGCCACTTCCATACTCTTATTAGGATTGCTAAATACTGCACAGTTTAAACACTTGCCCCCAATCCCACTTTTCCCAAAACGCGTGTAAATATTGGTTTACAAACAAATTATGTCATTAAGACGTTCTGTGCCAAATATTGCCTGCTTGGAATACTACTGACCTGTTAACTTGAATTAACCCAGTGGTAAATTCACAGACCAGAAATGTTCATTATTTTCTTTAATGTAAGTTACTTGCTTTACTCTGCCACCCTTTTTCATGAAAACCCTGCCAGGTTCTGCAGTTCTGCATAGATTTTCGAAAGGATATGTGTACCTGCAGTGAAAGCACAAGTCCAAGTCACAAGTTAACATAGTTTATTTACATCTGTAAAGATCTCTTGTATTATACTTACGCTAAAAATGTTATTCTGTTCTACCCGGCCATTTACTTTATGTTTGCTTTCTTATCTTTTATTATTTCTTATTGTTTTTGTATTGTCGAGAAGGAACCTGCGAGTAAGCATTTCGTTGAACGGTGTATACCATGTGTATCCCGTACATACAACTAATAAAAGTAGAAACTTGAACCACCTATGCTCCTTTGAGACCATTCTTTGAAAGTCACTGAGATCTCTTCTTCTAACCATGCTAGCCAAAATAATGGGCAACTGGATATTTTTATACATGACTCTAAACATGATGGGATGTTAATTGCTTCATTAACTCGGGAACCACACCTGAGTGGAAGCACCTAATTTCAATATACAGTACTTTGTATCCATCATTTACTCAAGTGTTTCCTTTATTTGAGCAGTTACTTGTATTTTGCCATAAGAGTTGTGCGAGGTTGGTAGAATCTTATTCAAAATTATTCACAGCTGTAATGGCTGCCAAAGGCGTAGACTTTTTCAATCAATAATTGATATATATTTTTTAAATGTATTAATTTGGAAAATGTTCTAGAATTTTTCTTTTGCTTTTAGTAGGTTGCGTAGATAGGTAAAAACAAATCTAATTGGATCCTTTTTGAGATTACATTTTAAGGTAGCAAAAATGTGAAAACTGCAAGGGGTGTGTAGACTTCCACTAGAGGCTGTATGTCACTTTACTCTGTTGTTAATATTGTGTCCTCGTCATTCTTCTACTTCCCTCCAATTCCCCCTTTTTTCTCCTCCGTCACCCTAATCTCTGACTTCCCTCTCTCTTCACCCTGTCACCCCTCTCTTTGATGCTCCTCTTCAGCGGCACTCCTCTCGGTCTTGGCGATCCTGCTCTGGTTAACCCAGATTATATGGTGACTGCTGAGGAGGTGTGTCTGTGTGCTTGTGCGTGTGTGTGTGTGTGTGTGTGTGTGTGCGCGTGTGTGTGTGTGTGTGTGTGTGTGCGTGCGTGCAAAGAGGGCAAACCCGAATGGTACTGTGATGTACTTCTAGAACTCCCCCCACCCCCTGTGTGTGTGAGGAGGGGGGGAAATCGCCTTGTCAGCATAATGAATGTAACTTCCTCCTGACCCCCGCTATGCTGGTCCTTATGATGGATGCACACATCACAGTCGCTGTTTACAATGCCACTGTGAATACTGTTCAGCCACCCCCCTTCCCTTCACACCGAAACTCCCCAGTTCAACATGATAGTAAAGACTGTGGAAAGCCCATCCATAAATGTCTCTCCCTCTCTCTCCCTAGCCATGGTGAGATTAAATTCACTACATTATTTTAACATTCCCCTATGGGGGAGTTGGATGGGAAAACTGAAATCTGCATTGAGAATGTCCTGTACTTCGTGAATTGATGATACTCATTGTTTTGTTTGTCACTTAATGATGCAGTCATTTAGGGGAGACACTTTAATCCTAGGTGATGTATTGTACCTTCACACTTACATTTAGTGGCCCATGCAGGAATCAAACCCACAAAAAATGTGTTGCAAACAGGTATCGCTCCTTATATATTGTTAACTTGGAATGTCACATATGGTTGGCTGTAGTTGAGCGGGTTGAGAGCTTCATGTTCCTCGGTGTCCACATCACTAAGGATCTATCATGGTCCACACACACCAACACAGTTGTGAAGAGGGTATGACAATGCCTCTTCACCCTGAGGAGGCTGAACAGATTTGGCACGGGCCCTCAGATCCTCAAAAATTCTACAGCTGCCCCATTGAGAGCACGTTGACTGGCTGCATCACCCCTTTGTATGGCAACTGCTTGGCATCCGGCTGCAAGGTGCTACAGAAGATAGTGTGTCCGGCCCAGTACATCACTGGTGCCGAGCTCCCTGCCATCTAGGACATCTATACAAGGCAGTGTCAGATGAAGGCCTTAAAAGTTTTCAAAGTCTCCAGCCATTAAAGTAATAGACTGTTCTCTCTGCTAACATATGGCAATCGGTACCGATGCACCAAGTCTGGAACCAACAGGACACTGAACAGCTTCTACACCCAAGCCATAAGACTGATAAATAGTTTACCAAATAGCTACCTGGACTATCTGCATTGACCCTTTTTTGACTCATCACATACGCTGCTGCTACTGTTTATTATCTGTTAGTTTATTCCTAGTTAAACACTGAATGTACAAAACATTTCCATGATATAGACCGACCAGCTATGATACTTTATTGATGTCACTTGTTAAATCCCCTCCAATCAGAGTAGCGGAAGTGTAGGAGACAGATTAAAAGAGGATATTTAAGCCTTCCGACAATTGAGACATGGATTGTGTATGTGTGCCATTCAGAGGGTGAATGGACAATATAAAATATTTAAGTGCCTTTGAACGGGCAGGATATGGTAGTATTTGTATTTTATTTAACAGGGAAGACGTATTGAGACCTAGGTCTCTTTTACAAATGCGCCCTGTATATACAGTACCAGTCAAAAGTTTGGACACACCTACTCATTCAAGGGTTTTTCTTTATTTTTACTATTTTCTACACTGTAGAATAATAGTGAAGACATCGAAACTATGAAATAACACATCGTGTTATGTAGTAACCAAAAAAGGGTTAAATCAAAATATATTTTATATTTGAGATTCTTTAAAGTAGCCACCCATCAGGGCTCCCGAGGGCGCAGGGGTCTAAGGCACTGCATCTCAGTGCTTGAGGCGTCACTACAGACACCCTGGTTCGATTCCAGGCTGTATCACAACGGGTCATGATTGGGAGTCCCATAGGGTGACGCACAATTGGCCCAGTGTCGTCTGGGTTTGGCCGGTGTAGGCCGTCATTGTAAATAAGAATTTGTTCTTCACTGACTTGCCTAGTTAAAAAAAAAAAAATTGCCTCTCAACCAGCTTCATGAGGTATACCTGGTGACACCTGCTTTTCCAACAGTCTTGAAGGAGTTCCCACATATGCTGAACACTTGTTGGCTACTTTTCCTTCACTCTGCGGTCCAACTCATCCCAAACCATCTCAATTAGGTTGAGGTTGTGGGATTGTGGAGGCCAGGTTATCTGATGCATCTGATGCAAGATTCTTTGGTCTGATAAAACCAAGATTGTACTCTTTGACCTGAATGCCAAGCGTCACGTCTGGAGGAAACCTGGCAGCATCACTATGGTGAAGCATGGTGGTGGCAGCATCATGCTGTGTGGATGTTTTTCAGCGGCAAAAAAAAACCAGAGAATCTTGTTTGTCATGGTCTGAGTGCGGGCTATCATGTGCCTTTTACTGAGGAGTGACTTCTGTCTTGCCACTCTACCATAAAGGCCTGATTGGTGGAGTGCTGCAGAGATGGTTGTCCCTGGAAGGCTCTCTCGTCTCCACAGAGCAACTGTGGAGCTGTCCGAAAATCAGCGTGATTTTCGGATTCTTGGTCAACTCCCTGATCATGGGGAAAGGGGATACCTAGTCAGTTGTACAAATGAATGCATTCAATTGAAATGTGTCTTCTGCATTTAACCCAACCCTTTTAACCCGGTGCGGAGGGCTGCCTTAATCGACATCCACGTCTTCGGCGCCCGGGGAAAAGTGGGTTAACTGCCTTGCTCAGGGGAAGAACGGCAGAATTTTACCTTGTCAGCTCTGGGATTTGATTGGGCAACATTTCGGTTACTGGCCCAACACTCCTACCCACCAGGCTACCTGCTGCCCCTAAGGCCCTTCTCCCCCGATTGCTCACTTTGGCTGGGCGGTTCCAAACTTCTTCCATTTAAGAATGATGGAGGCCACTGCGTTCTTGGGGACCTTCAATGCTGCAGACATGTTTTTGGTACCCTTCTCCAGATCTGTGCCCCGACACAACATGTCTCAGAGCTCTACGGACAATTAATTTGACTCCATGGCTTGGCTTTGACATGCACTGTTAACTGTTGGACAGGTGCATGCCTTTCAAAATCATGTCCAATCAATTGAATCTACGTGCCGTGAATCATCACTGGAGGCGTCGTGCCATGGAGCATCACTGGAGGCTTCGTACCATGGAGCATCACTGGAGGCTTCGGGCCATGGATCATCACTGGAGGCATCCTGGCCTAACCAAAATAGAGAATAAAAGCCTCTCTATGGCCAGGACGTGACAGTTACGTTACAGCCTTATTCTGAAAATTGATTAATTCTGTTATGGCTAGAATCCCAAACGGTACTAATAAACTTCTCCAAACAAGTCAAACAACGTTTATAATCAAACCTTAGGTACCCTAATACATAAATAAACAATACAATTTCAGACGGAGAATCGTTATTGTCTTTACCGGAGAAAAACAACAAAGAACGCACCCTCATCCACATGCATAAAAACACTCCAGCCAAAAAAACAAGCCTGAAACTCTTTCTAAAGACTGTTTATCTAGTGGAAGCCCTAGGAACTGCAATCTGTGAGGATTTCCCCTCATAATTAAAATGACAGCCATTGGTAGGCTGAATTATTTTGGGGGGGGTTGGTTTGACGTCTGAGTTTCGCCTGCCAAATCAGTTCTGTTATACTCACAGACATTATTTTAACAGTTTTAGAAACTTTAGAGTAATTTCTATCCAAATCTCCCAATTGCATATCCTAGCTCCTGGGCCTGTAATGTCCGTCGTTCGAATGAGACCAAGATGCAACGTGAGGTAGGTTACTCATATTCTTTAGTGATAACCAAGAAAAACAAGAAAGCGACAACCAATGAAACATACAGCCTTGTAGGGCTCAACAGCAACAATACAAGAACAAGATCCCACAACAGAGGTGGGAAAAAAGGCTACCTAAGTATGATCCCCCCCAAAGGTGCGGACTCCGGCCGTAAAACCTGAACCTATATGGGAGGGTCCGGGTGGGCATCTATCCTCGGTGGCGGCTCTGATGCGGGATGCAGACCCCACTCCACCTCTGGCTCACCCCACTTTGGTGCTGCCTCTGGTGCGGGGACCCTCGTCGCCGACCCCGGACTGGGGACCCTCTCCGCAGGCCCCGGACTGGGGACCCTCGTCGCAGGCCCCGGACCGGGGACCGTCGCTGGAGGCTCCGGACTGGGGACCGTCGCTGGAGGCTCCAGACTGGGGACCGTCGCTGGAGTCTCCGGACTGGAGACTGTCGCTGGAGGCTTAGTGCCATGGATCCTCACTGCAGGCTCTGAGCCATGGTTCATCACTGGAGGCTTACGTGCCTTGGATCATCACTGGAGGCTTCGTGCCATGGATCATCACTGGAGGCTTCGTTCCATGGATCATCAATCTGGAGGCTTCGTTCGTGGAGCTGGCACAGGATCTACTGGGCCGTGGAGACGCACTGTAGGTCTGGAGGTGAGATGGCACAACCTGTCCTGGCTGGATGCTTACCCTAGCCCGGCAACTGCGGGGCGTTTGCACAGGACGCACTGGGCTGTGAAAATGCACCGGAGACACAGTGTGCAGAGCCGCATAACATGGGGCCTGACTAGTCACACTCTCCCCTCGGTAAGCCCGGGGAGTTGGCTCAGGTCTATAACCTGACTCCGCCAATCTCCCCGTGTGCCTCCCCAAAACAATTTGTGGGGGGCTGCCTCTCGTGCATGCTTCGTCGTGCCAGCTCCTCATATCTTCGCCGTTCTGCTTTTGCTGCTTCCATTTCCTCCTTAGGACGGCAATATTCTCCAGCCTGCGCCAAGAGTCCCTTGCCTTCCAGTATCTCCTCCCATGTCCACTCCTCCAGAAAATGCCATGAGTTTGAAGGAATTGGATCTCCGTAGAGCTCTGAGACAGGATTGTGTTGAGGCACAGATCTGGAGAAGGGTGCCAAAAAATGTCTGCAGCATTGAAGGTCTCCAAGAACACAGTGGCCTTCATCATTCTTAAAGGGAAGAAGTTTGGAACCACCACCTTGCCAAATTGAGTAATTGGGAGAGATAGGCCTTGGTTAGGGAGTTGACCAAGAACCATATGGTGAATCTGACAGAGCTCTTGAGTTCCTATGTGGAGATGGGAGAACCTTCCAGAAGAACAATCATCTCTGCAGCACTCCACCAATAAGGCCTTTATGGTAGAGTGGTAAGATGGAAGCCACTCCTCAGTGAAAGGCACATGACCACATCAATTGCCTGGTACCTCTGCACATCGACTAGGTACTGGTACTGGTGTATATAGCCAAGTTGTCATTACTCATTATGTATTTATTATTACTTGTTTTGTTTTTCTATTATTTATCTATTTATTTCTCTCTGCATTGTTGGGTACACCTGCAGTTTATGAAGTATATAATGAATACAATTTGATTTGATAGTGAGTGACCTTTACATTTTTTTCAATTCATATACAGTGCCAATCAAAAGTTTGGACACACCTACTCATTCAAGTTTTTCCTTTGTTTTACTATTTTCTACATTGTATAATAAGAGTGAAGATATAAAAACTATGAAATAACACATACAGTTGAAGTAGGAAGTTTACATACACCTTAGCCAAATACATTTAAACTCAGTTTGTCACAATCCCTGACATTTAATTAATCCTAGTATAAAAATCCCTGTCTTAGGTCAGTTAGGATCACCACTTTATTTTAAGAATGTGAAATGTCAGAATAATAGTAGAGAGAATGATTTATTTCAGCTTAAATTTCTTTCATCACATTCCCAGTGGGTCAGAAGTTTACATACACTCAATTAGTATTTGGTAGCATTCTACAAGACAATAAGATGGGTGAATTTTGTTTAACTTACAGAGCTGTCAAATGTCAGGTTTCAGGTAGCCTTCTCACAAGCTTCCCAGTTCAAAAGATGGGTTGACGTCAGGGCTTTTGATAGCCATTAATACCTTGACTTTGTTGAGCAATTTGCCACAATTTTGTAAGTTTGCTTGGGGTCATTGTCAGACCCATTTGTAGGTCTCCTTGTTCTTTCAAAATCACAGAAGCAGACCAGGACAAGGAGAGTAGGAAGAAGGTGAGTATTTATTTCAAGTGAATGTGAATGGGTAGATATATTGCAGCGGTGGTGAGTTGATGGGGTAAATAGGTTTGTAGCGGAATAGCCACTCTAATACCTGAGTAACTGAAGACAGAACAAACAGAGGTAAGTTTAAGGCAAGCAATACGTAAAAAACAACAAAACAAATTCTATCCAACTTGAGGCTGATGCTATGGCACAACATACTGTTCATGGCTAACGATCCGGCAGGGAATGGATGTCAGGTCCGGGCTTATGAAGAGGAGAGATGATGATCAGGACCAGGTGTGCAGATAGCTGATGGGATACAGGTGCGGGTAATCAGAACTCCCAACTGGCTACATTGCCCGGCAGACAGGGTGCGTTCCAGGACGCCGGAAAAAACACTCCAGGACAGAACAGGCAAAAAACAGACTCAGGAAACGGGATTCTTGACACTTCCTGACTGATGTCTTGAGATGTTGCTTTAATATATCCACATAATCTTCCTCCCTCATGATGACATCTCTTTTGTGAAGTGCACCAGTCTCTCCTGCAGCAAAGCACCCCCACAACATGATGCTGCCACCCCTGTGCTTCACGGTTGGGATGGTGTTCTTCGGCTTGCAAGCCTCCCCCTTTTTCCTCCAAACATAACGATGGTCATTATGGCCTATTTTTGTTTCATCAGACCAAAGGACATTTCTCCAAAAAGTATGATCTTCGTTCCCATGTGCAGTTGCAAACCGTAGTCTGGCTTTTTTATGGCAGTTTTGAAGCAGTAGCTTCTTCCTTGCTGAGCGGCCTTTCAGGTTATGACAATATAGGACTTGTTTTACTGTGGATATAGATACTTTTGTACCTGTTTCCTCCAGCATCTTCACAAGGTCCTTTGCTGTTGTTCTGGGATTGATTTGCACTTTTGCACCAAAGTACCTTCATCTCTAGGAGACAAAACGCGCCTCCTTCCTGAGCGGTATGACGGCTGTGTGGTCCCATGGTGTTTATTCGTGCGTACTATTGTTTGTACAGATGAACATGGTACCTTCAGGCGTTTGGAAATTGCTCCCAAGGATGAACCAGACTTGTGGAGGTCTACAATTCTTAGCTGATTTCTTTGGATTTTCCCATGATGTCAAGCAAAAAGGCACTGAGTGTGAAATACATCCCCAGCTATACCTCCAATTGACTCAAAGGATGTCAATTAGCCTAACAGAAGCTTCTAAAGCATGACATAATTTTGGGGAATTTTCCAAGCTGTTTAAAGGCACAGTCAACTTAGTGTATGTAAACTTCTGACCCACTGGAATTGTGATACAGTGAATTACAAGTGAAATAACCTCTCTGTAAACAATTGTTGGACAAATTACTTGTGCCATGCACAAAGTAGATGTCCTAACCAACTTGCCAAAACCATAGTTTGTTAAGAAGACATTTGTGGAGTGGATGAAAAATGAGTTTTAATGATTCCAACCTAAGTGTATGTAAATTTGTAAATTTGACTTCAACTGTAAGTGGGAACTCCTTCAAAACTGTCGGAAAAGCATTCCAGGTGAAGCTGGTTGAGCGAATGCCAAGAGTGTGCAAAGCTGTTATCAAGGCAAAAAGTGACTACTTTGAAGAATCTCAAATATAAAATACATTTTGATTTGTTTAACACTTTTTTGGGTTAGTTTTGATGTCTTCACTATTAATCTACAATGTAAAAAATAGTAACTGGTACTGTACATTGAAAAAAACATTTTGCGCACAAATTTGTTTACATCTCCGTTAGTGAGCATTTCTCCATTACCAAGTTAATCCATCCACCTGACAGGTGTGGCATATCAAGAAGCTGATTAAACAGCTTAATTATTACACCGGTGTACCTTGAGCTAGGGACAATAAAAGGCCACGCTAAAATTTTAAAGTTTGTCATAAAACACAATGCCACAGATGCCTTAACTTTTAAGGGAGTGTTCAATTGGCATGCTGACTGCAGGAAAGTCCACCATAGCTGTTGCCAGACAATTGATTGTCAGTTTCTCTACCATAAGCCGCCTCCAAAGACATTTTAGAGAATTTGTCAGTACGTCCAACCGACCTCACAACCGCAGACCACATGTATGGCATCATTTGGGTCAGGGTTTACCGATGTAAACGTTGTGAACAGAGTGCCACGTGGTGGGGGGGTTATTGTATGGACAAGCATACGCTACGGACAACGAACACATTTGCATTTTATCAATGGCAATTTGAATGCACAGAAAACCGTGATGAGAACCTGAGGCCAATTGTGAGTCCATTTTTTTTAAGGTATCTGTGACCCAGAGATGTATTTCTGTATTCCCAGTTAATATGAAATCCATAAATTAAGGCCTAATACATTTATTTTAATTCACTGATTTCCTCATATGAACTGTAACTCAGTAAAATTGTTGAAATTGTTGCATGTTCCGTTTATATTTTTGTTCAGTATAGTTATGTTGTCGGAAATATCAATTTTAAATCCACGAGGCAACACTAACACACCAATACCCATTTTAATATTTTAAAATACACATTGAAAAGCTGACACAGACGAGAATTAAGAACATTTTGACTATATTTATAGAAATCCTGCCTCACTTTTGAAAGTAAGAGGAAGATTGTTCAAGCGATGTTTCTCTCAGTACTTGTTTTAAAACCGTTAGATTCAGTCTGTCACTCAGCACTGCATTTTATCACTGGGGAAAATGTTCATACACATCACTGCATGTTGTATAGCTCTGTTTGGCTGGGAGTCTCTGACTACCAGAAAGGCCCAACATTGGCTACTTTTTGTATATACTGTAAAGCGGTTCTTCAGAGACTTCCCCGCTACCTCACCTCATGTATTCATTTGAGATCCAACCATTTTCAGACCTGCGGTTCTCCACTGAGCTGGGGAAAATGCTTTTAGTTTGTATGCCCACAGCTCATGGACTAGCCTTCAAGCCACCTTGAAGTTAGACTCGCTGGTCTACATTGACAATTTCGATCAAGTTTAAGGGAGGTGATATGTGAGAGTTGTGTTTGTTTTTATTCATATTGTTGTATTTCATTGTTTTGTTTTGATATTGTTATCTACCTGCCCTGCCCTTAACCTGAACCCGACTGTCCTATATCTCCCTGGAAACGAAGGTCCTTAAGCCCGGGGATCAACCACCTGTGTGTTATACAAGGCAGACAATTAATACCCCCATCCCCCTCTCTCCCCCCAGTCTATCCCCAGCCGGGCCCGCTGTCCTTCCTTTTGATCTCGCTTGACTGGTTCAGCTGGGGGTTTTCTCACAGTGAAGCCACTCCTACATAGGCTATTACACACCGCCACCATAAGCAGCCATGGTCAGCTGAGAAGACAGGCTGTTTGGATAGTGAGCTCATATGGATGTACAGGGTGAAATCCTAACTTGAGATGCATGTGTGTTATTCACTTTTTCACAGGGGATTAAAGGGCACTTCACTCCAACACCAAAGTTGGACAGATGTATACAGATCTCAAAAGTCGTCTAATGTTAAGATCAAGGTTCCTTGCCAAAAATGAATAGAAAGGATAAGCACCAAATAAAATCTGGACATTACATGGTGCTTACCTTTTCCATTCATTATGTATTGTGGCATGTAGCTGGATCCAGGGATGTAGTGGTAAAACAAATATGTGGGTAAACGCTGATCGCCGTTCAGATGAATAAAGTAACGCTCCCTATATTTTCAATGCATTTTTCTGTCAAAAGCTAAACACTCAAAATAACAAAAAATACAAGGTGCATAAAACAAAAATGTTTCTTTAATTTACAATATGTAGAATCTATGAGAATGGAAAGGTTCAGAACTTTTGTGAAATATCAGAGCACAGTTGAAAAATATATGGCAAATACATATCAAAACTGCAGGGTGTTCAGAGATAGATGGGAGGAACCAGGGCTGTCACTCAATGCAAGCCATTTCGATCTACGGTATCCACAGATCAATTTATAAGTGAAGCTGTCGGTCGGAACCGGTACCAGGACCACGCAGGTCCCCTAAAAAGGGAACCTTACATCTAAGAAGTTATTAATTGACGATTGTGTGAATTTCCTGTTCAGGATCTGACATTCAATAACATAACTTTCCTAAACTTTTTTGCCGTGGTCCGCCAGCCAGAATGGTATAACCTATGGTCACATTGATCACTTCACCTCAAGTCGCTCTCCTACCATTGAAAATTAATAACCTCTGGCATTTCTTCAACTTTCCTCACTTTGTGTGAATATCCATGGTTAACATGTAATCAACCCCTATCCTCATGAGAGGATTTTTTTTTTTACACCATCTGAAAATGAACAGGTTCTTTATGCAAATAGAATACAGTCGATCATTTCCTCGTAAAAAAAAATATATAACACCTAGAAGAACCAAATTCTTCCACAAACCGCATCACAGTAGGTAATTAAAGCTCATTTTTTCACAACCCAACTTCAAGATGAACACAGGAGCCAACATGCCATCTCCTCTTTTCACTTGTTCCTCGCCCGGTGCTGTTTTTACAATTATTCCTCAAGTCGTTTCCAAAGAGAGAAACTCCATGGAGAAAGTGATAAACCTATCCAAAAGGGGAGTCCATTCTATTGAAGGATCACAAAATGTTATATGTAATTTCATTCCTGCATGCTTTCTGCCCCATATCATGGCTTGGTGACTCTGAGGTAAAACGTTGTAGTAAATAACGTCTGGGGTCTCCACCTCACAGAGCTCGGCTGTTATTCCTGTACAGTAGATAAATCATGAAGGGACTCGGGTCGTAAATATACAGTGTCGAACGTGATAAAAAAGTGAAAAGTATGGCGATGGTTACCTAACTGTAGTGTGATAAAGCCATGAAATAGGATGCCTATTGTTTTCATGAACAGGGTGAAGATATATAACGGATGCAGTGACTAGAGCAATGATTAGAGCTGAGTAGACCAGAGGGTGAGTTAAGAGTCTTGGGATGAGGCCTGTTAAACAAAAACACAATCACAGCAGACAAGAGCATAGATCATTTGGAGATAATCATCAACTTAAAAACAACCACCATTAATTTATCTGCATCTTGGATGTGGAAGAACATTCTTAAATGATTGGTAGATGTTTCAAACAGTTCAGATACTGCCTAAGCCCCAATAGTGTATTTGTCCACATCAAAGTGCCACAGACATTCATCACATTGGCGTGACTTTCAGATCTTGATAAAAAGAAAACACAATGTGAATGTCGTAAAACGAAAGAGCAAACCACAACTCATGAGTAAAACAAACACATTTAAGCATATAATCCAGGTGGCTTGGCAACAACAAGAGGTTTTGTTTCATTCAAATCACAAAAACATTCGGTATCCTCATTTTACAACAGACTACCCACATACCTAGCCCTGGTAATCTAACACCACTTCCCCCCTTTAGGGGTGAAAGCAGAAAGAATGAAAATCTATCGTTTCCAGATCAGTGGAGGGGGAAAAGAGCGAGGGAAAGAGGAGGTATATTGTGACCTTCTCTAAATCCTCTCGGAAGGTCCTTCCCCTTCCTCCACCCATCCCTCCCTCTCACACACACACACACACACACACACACACACACACACACACACACACACACACACACACACACACACACACACACACACACACACACACACACACACACACACACACACACACACACACACACACACACACACACACACACACACACGCTATGTCTTGCCAAGCACCTGTCCGCAGGTATGAAATTAGAGAGATTGTACCCTTTCAATTGCCGCTGTGCCCTACCTGAACACAAAGCCTTTCAGCCTCACCTGCCCCTGCCTCATCCTTCTGTCTCTTATCTCTCCATCCGTACTTATCTTTCCCGCCCGCACTCTGTACTCCCGTTTTCTCCTTTTCTTTCATCAGCAATATCTCAATCCAAATTACGGGCTGCAAGCGGAGCAAAATGATGGCAATGATGATTAGAATTTTACATGGGTGTCTGCAATATTGGAAGCGCTTTGAATGGACACAAAACACACTCTCTAGTATTGGCCCTGAGGTGGTTTGCTTCAGTGGTCATAAGAATGCTGGGTAAGCAAGGGTCTGGGACTTGCAGACAAACTTGGCAAAGCGGTGTTTTTTTTATCTCTCTCTGTGAAACTTGCTCTTGCTTTGAATCCTGGTACCTTTGTGTTGCTTTGTAAAACACGGCATATCCATAATCCAAAATGTTTTATTCGTCCCCTATTCATCTCTCTTTATCCTACAATGACCTGAAAACAAAAGAAAGTCAAAGCAATTTGGCTAATGCCTACTGGAAACTGCTATCACCTTCCCAGTTTTTACATTCCAGATAAAGGAAAAGAGACTAGGAGAAGACACCACTCGAGAATACTGAGATGCTCAAGAGATACCCATTTGGAGACAAAAAAACAATACTGAAAATTGGTGTGTGTGGTTATGGCTAGAAGAGATGCAGCTGCCCATATGGGAAAGATGCAGAACGATTTTACAAGATTCTTATACAGTTGAAGTTGGAAGTTTACATACACCTTAGCCAAATACATTTAAACTTTTTCACAATTCATGACATTTAATCCTAGTAAAAATTCCCTGTCTTAGGTCAGTTAGGATCATAAGAATGTGACATGTCAGAATAATAGTAGAGAAAACAATTTCTTTCAGCTTTAATATCTTTCCCAGTGGGTCAGAAGTTTACATACACTCAATTAGTATTTAGTAAATTGTTTAACTTGGGTCAAACATTTCGTGTAGCCTTCCACAAGCTTCCCACAAAAAGATTGGTGAATTTTGGCCCATTACTCCTGACAGAGCTGGTGTAACTTAGTAAGGGGTTTGCCTCGTTGCTCGCACATGCTCTTTCAGTTCTGCCCACAAATGTTCTCTAGGATTGAGGTCAGGGCTTTGTGATGGCCACTCCTCCAATACCTTGACTTCGCTGTCCTCAATTAAGCCATTTTGCCACAACTTTGGAAGTATGCCTGGGATCATTGTCCATTTGGAAGACCCATTTGCGACCAAGCTTTAACTTCCTGACTGATGTCTTGAGATGTTGCTTCAATATATCCACATAATTTTCCTTTCTCATGATGCCATCTATTTTGTGAAGTGCACCAGTCCCTCCTGCAGTAAAGCACCCCCACAACATGATACTGCCACCCCTGTGCTTCACGGTTGGGATGGTGTTTTTCGGCTTGCAAGCCTCCCTCTTTTTCCTCCAAACATAATGATGGTCATTATGGCCAAACAGTTATACTTTTGTTTCATCAGACCAGAAGACATTTCTCCAAAAAGTACGATCTTTGTCCCCATGTGCAGTTGCAAACCGTAGTCTGGCTTTTTATGGGGGTTTTGGAGCTGTGGCTTCCTCCTTGCTGAGCGGCCGTTTAGGTTAGGTCGATATAGGACTCGTTTTGCTGTGGATATAGATACTTTTGTACCTGTTTGCTCCAACATCTGCACAAGGTCCTTTACTGTTGTTCTGGGATTGATTTGCACTTTTCGCACCAAAGTACATTCATCTCTAGGAGACAGAACGCGTCTCCTTCCTGAGCGGTATGACGGCTGCATGGTCCCATGGTGTTTATACAAATGTACTATTGTTTATACAGATGACCGTGGTACCTTCGGGCATTTGGAAATTGCTCCCAAGGATGAACCAGACTTGTGGAGGTCTACAATTTCTTTTCTGAGGTCTTGGCTGATTTCTTTGGATTTTCTGATGATGTCAAGCAAAGAGGCACTGAGTTTGAAGGTAGACCTTGAAATACATCCACGGGTACACCTCCAATTGACTCAAATGATGTCAGTTAGCCTATTAGAAGCTTTTAAAGCCATGACATAATTTTCGGGAATTTTCCAAGCTGTTTAAAGGGAAAGTCAACTTTGTGTATGCTAACTTCTGACCCACTGGGATTGTGATTCAGTGAATTATAAGTGAAATAATCTGTCTGTGAACAATTGTTGGAAAAATGACTGCCACGGGATTCTTCTGTTGAAGGAGAGGCGGACCAAAACGCAGCGTGGTTATTTAGATACATCTTTAATAAAGATGAAACTAGAACAATATACAAAAACAAGAACCGTGAAAAACCAAAAACAGCCCAATCTTGTGTAACAAACACAAAGACAGGAACAATCACCCACAAAACCCAACACAAAACAGGCTACCCAAATATGGTTCGCAATCAGAGACAATGACTGACACCTGCCTCTGATTGAGAACCATATCAGGCCCAAACACAGAAACAGACAAACAAGACATCCAACATAGAATGCCCACTCAGATCACACCCTGACCAAACAAAACATAGAACATACAAAGCAAACTATGGTCAGGGTGTGACAATTACTTGTGTCTTGCACAAATTAAATGTCTTAACCTGACTTGCCAAAACTATAGTTTGTGGAGTGGTTGAAAAACGAGTTTTAATGACTCCAACCTAAGTTTATGTAAACTTCAGACTTCAACTGTATGTTCTACCTGGAACTTCTAAACAATACATATAGTAGCATAATATCTGACTTATATGGGTGGGTAACATTTAGACATAACAGAAATGTTACATTGTATAAAAATGTATTGTACAAAAAAACAAAATAGTCATGTGATCTTAACTTTCTAAGGTTTCAAAGCACTTGCATACCATTGTCTGACATCATTGACGCACGCAACGTCACACTTATTGAAGAAAGAAGCAAAGTCTGCCACCAACTTTTCCTTTCATATTGATATCTGTCAACTTGTTGCGAGGTAAGAATATCAATTAACATCAGTTTTTAATGTTAGTTGTGAGAGAGAGGAGGAGTATGGAAGTATGATTGAGGAGAGAAAGGAGAAGAGAGGAAGAAAGAGGAGTAGTGAAGGGAGGGAAGGTGAGAGAGGAGCAGACGGGAGGAAAAGAGAAGAAGGGAGGAGACAGGAGGAATAGGGAGAAAAGAAGAGGAGTATGGAGGAGAGAGGAGCAAGGAGGTGTGAGAGAGGAAAAGAGAGGACAAAACAACAGCTGTTGATGACTTCGCAAATGCTATACAGTGTATTTGGAAAGTATTCAGACCATCCCTTTTTCCACATTTTGTTACATTACAACCTTATTCTAACATGGATTAAATAAAAAAAAATCCTCATGAATCTACACACAATACTCCATAATGACAAAGCAAAAATAGGCTTTAAGAAATGTTTGCAAATGTATTAAATATTAAAAACAGAAATACATAATTTAGATACAGTAAGTTTTCAGACCCCTTGCTATAAGACTCAAAATTGAGCTCAGGTGCATTCTGTTTCCCATTGATCATCCAGGAGATGTTTCTACAACTTGATTGTGGCCCACCTGTGGTAAATTCAATTGAATGAATATTATTTGGAAAGGCACACACCTGTCTATATAAGGTGCCACAGTTGACAGTGCATGTCAGGGCAAAAACCAGGCCATGAGGTGGAAGGAATTGTCCGTAGAGCTCTGAGGCAGGATTGTGTCGAGGCACAGATCTAGGGAAGGGTACCAAAAAATGTCTGCTGCATTGACTGTCCCCATGAACACAGTGGCCTCCATCATTCTAAAATGGAAGAAGTTTGGAACCACCAAGACACTTCCTAGAGCTGGCCGCCCAGCCAAACTGAGCAATCAGGGAATTGCTCGGGGGATTGCACAATTCCAGTAACCTCCAAACAAGCTTCAGTGCCATACAACGCTCCTTCCGTGGCCTCCAACTGCTCTTAAACACCAGTAAAAATAAATGCATGCTTTTCAACCGTTCGCTGCCCGCACCCGCCCGCCCGACTAGCATCACTACTCTGGACGGTTCTGACTTAGAATATGTGGACAACTACAAATAACTAGGTGTCTGGCTAGACTGTAAACTCTCCTTCCAGACTCATATTAAACATCTCCAATCCAAAATTAAAGCTAGAATCGGATTCCTATTTCGCAACAAAGCCTCCTTCACTCACGCCGCCAAACATACCCTCGTAATAATACTGACTATCCTACCGATCCTCGACTTCGGCGATGTCATCTACAAAATAGCTTCCAACACTCTACTCAGCAAACTGGATGCAGTCTATCACAGTGCCATCCGCTTTGTTACCAAATCACCTTATACCACCCACCACTGCGACCTGTATGCTCTAGTCGGCTGGCCCTCGCTACATATTCGTCACCAGACCCACTGGCTCCAGGTCATCTATAAGTCTATGCTAGGTAAAGCTCCACCTTATCTCAGTTCACAACACCCACCCATAGCACACGTTCCAGCAGGTATATCTCACTGATCATCCCCAAACCCAACACCTCATTTGGCCGCCTTTCCTTCCAGTTCTCTAAATAAAAGTTGGAGACTTTTATTTCCCTCACCAACTTTAAACATCAACTAGCTGAGCAGCTAACTGATCACTGCAGCTGCACATAGTCCATCTGTAAATAGCCCACCCAATCTACCTACCTCATCCCCGTACTGTTTTTATTTGATTTACTTTTCTGCTCTTTTGCATGCCAGTATCTCTACTTGCACATCATCATCTGCTCATTTATCACTCCAGTGTTAATCTGCTAAATTGTAACTATTCCTATGGCATATTTATTGCCTACCTCCTCATGCCTTTTGCACACACTGTATATGGACTTTCTTTTTTCTACTGTGTCATTGATTTGTTTATTGTGTTATTGGCTTGTTTATCGTTTACTCCATGTGTAACTCTATGTTGTTGTCTGTGTCACACTGCTTTACTTTATCTTGGCCAGGTTGCAGTTGCAAAATAAAATAAATAAACATCACAGAAAAATATTACAATATTTTGTTTACATTTTGTGAAAAATATTACAATTACTGCAATCAAAATCCAAACACTTTCGCAAGCCCAAACTTAGGCCGACATGTTTGAAACACTTGCAGGAGTTTGATATCACTTTTGACATAAGCTGCATCCCTTCTAGCCACAACCCTGTGTGTGACAAACTCAATATTCACCCTTGGGTGTCAATAAAGTTGATTAAATTGTAGGTCAGATGTAGCTCAGATGTCAGATGTAGATGGTCAGTGGGCTCCTATGTCTTTGCCAGTGGGCTCTCTATCTAACTCTATGGTCTCCTACCAAAGGGCTGCCCAGCGGCCATGTTGTTGCCGCTGTTGCTCCCAGCCAGCAGTTCTAGTCTGCTCTGGGATCAGCTCTCACCTCTCCTTTGCCCGCCTCTTTAATCTCTGCCATTAACACCAGGAGGCCGCACAGTGATGACCCTGACGAGGAATGTGACAAGTCACATTTTCACATAAATATTCCAACGATGTCAAAGGGAGATTTGAGCTAAGATTTGAGTTACAAGCATAGCTCCCCAGATAAAGCCCTAAACACACACAAAAACAACACCCGGTGGTGATCCGCTCTGACTTTTGCATGTCAGGATCCCATTTGCAGCTCTGGGAAGCATCCCCTCCTGTTCGCAGAGGTCAAGTAAAATAACATGTGAGAGCAGATATGTAAAGTCACTCGATATGGATATGTATCCAAATGACAGCAATGTAGGTAAAATACCCCCTGCATTTTCTCTCTCTCTTACTCTTTGTCTCTAGTGGCAGATTCTTTAGGGCTCATGCTTCTGAGCAAAGTAGGAATCCACAGTCGATTCCGGCTCACGGAACAGCAGAGGCAAGATGGCAGCTATGTCAATAACCGACATGCCCTCCACTGACATATACCACCACTGACCTACTCTGCACCCTTTTGTCCAATATTTTGATTAGAAACTATGCATTTCAGAGAGAGGTAGAAGAGATGACCTCGAAACCTTAAAGTGGGGTGTGTGTGTATGTGCGTGTGTGCATGCATGTATTCATGGGTGTGTGCGTGTGCCTGTGTTTATTAACCACTATGTAATTAGCATGAATACACTTAAAAGTGAGTTGTCTATTAAGCTCAGGGACTGAGAACAGTTATGCCAAACCAGGAATCAAAGACTGATTTTAAACCCTAAATTGTCTGCTTGGTTGCTGTTTATGAAAACATCAAACTGGCCTCAGACCAGTGCTTAGGGGCCACAACCCCCTACCAAACACTGTCCTGTTTTGAGTACGAAGGTAGGCTTATATTGAACCAGATATGCCTAATTACAACCCTCGAGGACCAGTGTGATGTTTCATTTAGGCTACACCTAAAGTGCAAAATAAAGCACCTAAAGTGCAGAGTAAAGTGCAGAGTAAAGTGCAGAGTAAAGCAGAATAAAATTTATGTTTTGACAAAGTATGAAAGATGGACAGGGTAAAAGAAAAGTAATTTATTTGAGAAAAGTAGAGAAGAAATGGAGAGAAGAGGGAGAAAAGGGACAGTAAATGGAGAAGAGGTAGAAAATGGAGAGGAAATGGAGAGAAGAGAGAGCAGAAATGGCTATGGAAGTAGGCCAAATAAGAATTGATGGCAATTGATCAGACATGAATTAGCCATTGGTCTTGCCACTGCTGTCGAGAAGATATGTAATCACCCACCTCTTTGGCCTGGGCTTTTTGACAACCTTCATCTGATGATCGAACCTTCATGGTCCAGGGGAATCTGCAGCCTTGTCTTGAGCTCATCAGATGGACTGAAGCTCCTAACGTAGTCCTCTGGCTGCAAGTCTGGAGGTCACTAAAGCCTCCCATCTGATCTCTTCGGTAACTTCTTTCACAAAACTGATCCGCCTCTCTATGTCATCCAAAAGTTTGAGTAACAACCATAAGACCCGCACCTCTGATAGGCTTCTACATCATTATTCATGAAGCTGACAATTTATCTAACCATGTTATCATGTAGAGCTATGAGGTTGTTATTTCCCGCTGAGAAACACCATGTGTCGCCGAACAGCTCAATTTTCTTCAAGGATGTGATTTTCCTCCTGACTGGTCCAAATACCGGCCAGCCCAAGTTGGTGTTGGGTGGCCACTCTATTATCCTCTTTAGCTCCTTTGGCTTCTCTAGTTCCTTGGGTTCTCTAGTTCTTTGGCTTATGTTGCTCCTGGAGCTTTTATTGCACCTGACATCTGTCAGGTCAGAGACAAATATTTCCTATCAGTTCCTCATACCTAGTGTTGCAAAGGAAGGGAATATTTTTGGAAACTACCAGAGTTTAGTAACTTTCACGTTTTGGGGGGAATTTTATAAGATTACATTTTATACAATTGGGTACTTCAGATTATCACAGTGTCTTATCGCTGGCCCTCTGTGTGGCCTTATCATATGTCAAATATAACAAACAATCAAATGTATTTATTTGAAATTGTGTTTTTTTCCCATTGGATAAAAGTAGAGACTCAGAGCTACAAAATTGTATATCATACTGGTTGCTCATACTGAGGAACCATGGGAGAGTAATTCTGCTTTGAAAGTTGATAAACTTGTAAACTCACTTTTGAGAAAATGGCCTTGAATGTTTTGGTATCTATTGAAGAGCTCCTCTTTGTCTACACCTATTCAGCATCGTTCACACCCTCTTAATCTTCAGCCCCACCCATCTTGTTTCGCCCTCGGAGTGGTCAGAGTCCACACTTGATGCTCTGGCCGATGATTTGTTTACCCGCTGTATGTTCATTCATGAAAACAGCCGAACCAGCCCTGCTGGCAACAATTTCATTACACTTCTTTGCAGATGTTTACTGACACCGGCCATATTCAACACGTGATGTACACTTTAGCTTAAGACATGTAGCGAGCTAGGTAAACAATGAACCTAACTAGGTAAAAAAAAAAGTAAAATCACATACGCCATGTAATGTTAGCTAACGAGCCAGCCAGCTAACATTAGCTAGTTAAACAACAAGCAAACAGCTGTGGGATACGAATAACAACGTCAGCTAGGGAGCCAGCCAGCTAACATTAGTTAGCTAGCTAACAGTACACTTTGCTTAAGACATGTAGCTAGCTAGCTAGGTAAACAATTAGCCTAGCTAGGTAAACAACATGTAAAATCACACGTCATGTAACGTTAGCTAACGAGCCAGCCAGCTAATGTTAGCTAGTTAAACAACAATGAACATAGTGACAAATCATGTCTTTACTACACTGCATGAATATGCTGGGAGCTAACATTGTTATTATTATTCATTTTAAAGCAAGTCTGATTGATGCACCTGTGCGTCAATCTAAGTAAGATATTTAAAAAATCCCAAGTCAGTTTAAGCATGGGCTGCGTCTCAATCCACCAGAGACAGCAGGGGGAGGCGAACGCTGGCTGTCCTCTTATAACAGGACAACCTGCCAGGCAATACAAATAATATATACCCAGCTCAAAACAAACAGAAAGGAGTGTGACGGCAGACATTACGCAATTCAGAGTAAGAGGTAACAAAATTCACATTGATGCTATTAAATGAATCCAACATATTTGTAATGAATATGGACCTCTGCTATGGAGATATAATGTTACATGAAGGTTGGCTAAACACACTGTCACTGTAGAAAATAATGCACATAACCTGCACTTGCCTATTCCTCCAGGGAAGCTTCACATTGTAGTGACTCGTAAAAAGATGTGCAGCAGCTGGCAGGTAGTCCAGCGTGGTCATCAGATCTCTGTATTTTTAACCCAGCTCCTCCTCACAATCAATCAAATTAATTTATAAAGCCCTTTTTACTTCAGCCGATGTCACAAAGTGCTATACAGAAACCCAGCCTAAACCCCATACAGCAAGCAATGCAGATATAGAAGCACATGGCTAGGAAAAACTCCCTAGAAAGGCAGGAACCTAGGAAGAAACTGAGAGAGGAACCAGGCTCTGAAGGGTGGCCAGTCCTCTTTTGGCTGTGCCGGGTGGAGATTATAACAGTAAGATGTTCAAAAGATCATAGATGACCAGCAGGGTCAAATGATAATAATCACAGTGGATGCAGAGGTTGCAACAGGTCAGCAGCTCAGGAGTAAATGTCATTTGGCTTTTCATAGCCGATCATTCAGAGTTAGAGACAGCAGGTGAAGTAAAGAGAGTCGTAAACAGCAGGTCCGGGACAAGGTAGCACGTCCGGTGAGCAGGTCAGGGTTCCATAGCCGCAGGCAGAACAGTTGAAACTGGAGCAACAGTACAACAAGGTTTACTGGGGACAGCAAGGAGTCATCGGGACAGGTAGTCCTAAGGCATGGTCCTAGGGCTCAAGTCCTCTGAGAGAAGAGAAAAAGAAAGAGAGGGAGAATTAGAGGGAGCATACTTAAGTTCACACAGGACACCGGATAAGACAGGATAAATACTCCAGATATAACAGACTGACCCTAGCCCCCCGACACAAACTATTGCATAATTACTGGAGGCTGAGACAGGAGGGGTCCGTCCGACTATATCCCCGGAGGAGGCCAATCAGGCCGGATATAACCCCACCCACTTTGCCAAAGCACA
Source organism: Oncorhynchus keta (assembly GCF_023373465.1). NCBI lineage: Eukaryota > Metazoa > Chordata > Actinopteri > Salmoniformes > Salmonidae > Oncorhynchus > Oncorhynchus keta. The sequence goes on along the minus strand of NC_068430.1, from coordinate 50,677,029 downwards.
GCCCTCACACCACTAGAGGCCTTGTCTCAGGGTAGTAAGTTGGTGGTTATAGCCCACAAAGATCTCCCCACATGTCAAGAACCCGAGGGGGGCGCCAACCCGGACAGGAAGACCACGTCAGAGACTCAACCCACTCAAGTGACGCACCCCTCCTAGGGATGGCATGGAAGAGCACCAGTAAGCCAGTGACTCAGCCTCCATAATAGAGTTAGAGGCAGAGAAATCCCAGTAGAGAAAGGGGAACTGGCCAGGCAGAGACAGCAAGGGTGGTTCGTCGCTCCAGTTCCTTTCCGTTCACCTTCACACCCCTGGGCCAGACTACACTCAATCATAGGACATACTGAAGAGATGAGTCTTCAATAAAGACTTAAATGTCGAGTCTGTCATATGGATAGGCAGATCATTCCAAAAAATGGAGCTCTATAGGAGAAATCCCTGCCTCCCGGGCTTTGCAAATAGTCTGGCTAGCCATTTAATTAGATGTTCAGGAGTCTTATGGCTTGGTGGTAGAAGCTGTTAAGAAGCCTTTTGGACCTAGACTTGGCACTCCGGTACTGTTTGCCATCCAGTAGCAGAGAGTACAGTCTATGACTAGGGTGGCTGGAGTCTTGAACAATTTTTAGAGCCTTCCTCTGACACCGCCTGGTATAGAGGTCCTGGATGGCAGGAAGCTTGGCCCCAGTGATGTACTGGGCCATATGCATTATCCTCTGTAGTGCCTTGCGGTCGGAAGCCGAGCAGTTGCCATACCAGTCAGGATGCTCACATGGTGCAGCTGTAGAAGTTTTTGAGGATCTGAGGACCCATGCCAAATCTTTTCAGTCTCCTGAGGGGGAATAGGATTTGTCGTGCCCTCTTCACAACTGTCTTGGTTAGGGTTGCACATTTTGGGGAATATACAGAGGTGGAAACTTTCCGTGGGTATTAACGGAAATATATGGAAATTATTATATTTTACCTTTATTTTACTAGGCAAGTCAGTTAAGAACAAATTCTTATTTTCAATGACGGCCTAGGAACAGTGGGTTAACTGCCTGTTCAGGGGCAGAACAACAGATTTGTACCTTGTCAGCTCGGGATTCGAACTTGCAACCTTCGGTTACTAGTCCAACGCTCTAACCACTAGGCTACCCTGCCGCCCGGAAATATATGCAAATTAATATTAATACCATTTAAAATGTAGATGTTTTTTGCATTGGATATGTTTACCATATCATATGGAGACAGAAACATAAACCTTTGACCTTATCATAAGTAGACATAATTTCAAATGATTAAATCCTTCCAATAGGAATTTTTTTTAATTATTTAGTTACGAAATGAACTTTAATTAGATGAGTTGACTTTTCACATGGGATGATTTCATTGAACAACCAAAGAAAGGGAATATTGAATGATTCCAAATGATCCATCGCATCTCCCAAAAATGTTTTCAAACATACATCTGTAAAATGATCATCTAGAAACTAAAGCTTTGGTTGTCTTCCTCTCAGGCTTCCATGACTTCTCCCTGGACCTCCTCAATGTCCATCTCTTGAACATCAGACCGAGGCCTCATCTTCACTGTCAATTTACAACCATGTTGAGGATGGCTCGTTGTCAGGCTCAAAAGTCTCATATTTGCCCGGACGGCCACCAATTTTTCAATCCTTCTATTGGTCAGCCTGTTGTGTGCGTTGGTGTGTGTGTTCCCAAACAAGGGCCAGTTGTGCTCTGAGGCGACTGATGTTGATGGGATTTGGAGGATGATGGAAGCAACAGGGGAAAGAGCCTCAGTTCCACAAAGTCCCTTCCACCAGGTGGCTGATAAGATATGTTAGCACGACTGCCATATTGCATCTCCATCCCAATGCCCTTGCTTGGAAGTGTACTTCGCCAGACTGCGAAAAACCTTGCCCTCATCCAGGCATTATTTTCCTCCATATTCCATCCAGTTTGTTTTATTTTGTAATAGATTACATTAGATCGTTCTTGAATAAGTTCTGATTTGGACCATATAGATCTCTTTTTCGTCCACTATCATATTCAAAAGATCCACCTTCCTTGCAAAACATTCTTGACTATTTGCATATTCAGATCGAAATGTTGATCAATATCATCACACCTTTTGAATTCCTTTGAAAATTATTTCACCACTCCATTCCCTTTTCCACGCAGCTTCATCTAAGGATGTAGAGTGGGTTTCCTGTAAACGGTATATGTTATATTCCTTTTCTTTTAGCCACGTAAAGACTGCCCTTCTTGACACCATGCCATCCTCCAAAAATCTTCACCTCAATGTGCGTGCAGATGCACTCACACCTGCCTGCTGCCATTTCTGAGCAAGCTGGTGGTGCCCCGATCCCGCAGTCGAATAAACTTTAGGAGACGGTCCTGGGGCTTGCTGGACTTTCTTGGGTACCCTGAAGCCTTCTTCATAACAATTGAACCACTCTCCTTGAAGTTCTTGATGATCCGATAAATGGTTGATTTAGGTGCAATCTTACTGGCAGCAATATCCTTGCCTGTGAAGCCCTTTTTGTGCAAAGCAATGATGACGGCACGTGTTTCCTTGCATGTAACCATGGTTGACAGAGGAAGAACAATGATTCCAAGCACCACCCTCATTTTGAAGCTTCCAGTCTGTTATTCGAACAATCAGCATGACAGAGTGATCTCCAGCCTTGTCCTCGTCAACACTCACACCTGTGTTAACGAGAGAATCACTGACATGATGTCAGCTGGTCCTTTTTGTGGCAGGGCGGAAATGCAGTGGAAATGTTTTTGGGGGGATTCAGCTCTTCCCCTTGCTTATTGTAAACATAGATAAACATGTAGACAAAGACAGAAAAGTTAGACAAAAAAAAACATTAAATTATAGAAAGGTTCTCGACAATAGAGGGGAAAGAGGGAGAGAAGAGAGAAAGATCAATTGTGTATGTGTAAGTCTGTATGTGTAAGCGAGCATGTAATTGAGTGTGTGTGTGTGTGTTCAAATCAACATCATAGTGTTTCTGATATTTTTACAGTTCCCATACTTTTTCCCCCGTTAACTGACATTCCCGTAGAATTTAGTTCAGCCATGTCACGTTCTGACCTTAGTCACCTTCCTGGTGTAAGTCGGGCAGTTGTTGTTGCCATTCTGTACCTGTCCCGCAGGTGTGATGTTTGGATGTACCGATCCTGTGCAGGTGTTGTTACACTGGGCTCTCCCTGTAGCACTGTCTTGGGCGTGTCACAGTACGGACATTGCAATTTATTGCCCTGGCCACATCTGCAGTCCTCATGCCTCCTTGCAGCATGCCTAAGGAAGGTTTACGCACATGAGCAGGGATCCGGGGCATCTTTCTTTTGGTGTTTTTCAGAATCAGTACAAAGGCCTCTTTAGTGTCCTAAGTTTTCATAACTGTGACCTTAATTGCCTACCTGTCTGTAAGCTGTTAGTGTCTTAACGACCGTTCCACAGGTGCATGTTCATTAATTATTTATGGTTCATTGAACAAGCCAGGGAAACAGTGTTTAAACCCTTTACAATGAAGATCTGTGACGTTATTTGTATTTTTACGAATTATCTTTGAAAGACAGGGTCCTGTAAAAGGGACACTTATTTTTTTGCTGAGTCAATAAATTGTTTGTCCACAATGAGAAAGGTACGCTTACCGCTCTCCCTCTGTTGCCTCTGTACAGGATACAGCCTCTTGTGAAGTTTGTTTGTCTCTCGTGGAAATTGGTCATTGAGACAGAATTTGGTCCCTTTTAGCTCCCTTTCTCTGCTTTTGATCAACTCCCTTTTATGGTAGTGTTCAAATTTTGCGATGATAGGTCTGGGACCCTTGGTCTTTTTGCTCCGAGCTCCAAGTCTGTGTACAGTGTGGAAAGTCACCTTGTTTACAGTCTCTAGAGGAGGTTTCAAGGCGGAATGCATGAATTATCTGATCGCCCCCTCTGGGTTATTGGATGTGTCCTCAGGAATCCCAGAAAATATTAGATTTTCACGTTTGCTACAGCTTTGTATATCTAGTAGACTCCTTTATCGCCCTGTTTTCCCTGAGTAGACAATCCATGTTGGAATTGAGGGTTTTTACCTTGGTTGTGAGTGCCTTGCTCTCTCCATGGAGCGAGATAATTTCACTCTGGCTAAACTCCAAACTCCCCCTCAGCCCTGCTACCATCTCACACAACTTTTCAAGTGTTGCATGGATTCCAGCGAGTACTAGCCTCTACTTCAATGCTAAGTAAATTGTCCGTGTCTGTAGATGAGTCTGTCTTTCTTTTTTTTGTCGGGTTAAGAGTTCTTTTGTGAGGTAGCCGGGTCTTTCCACAATGGAGTATGTTGTTCCTCCATAGTATAAAGCTGTTGATTTCTCGTCGATTTCCCTCAGGATCTCATTAGTTTCCAGGTTGGCTCTGAACTGCAACCAGTTGTTTACAAATGTTTTTAATGATGCCTCTTTTCCACGACGACCGAAGGTGTAATCCTGAGTTACAAAATGCAACAAAGTTGCTTTCGCTGTTTTGTTTGTAATCAACAGGCTGCTCCGTGAACTCTCGCGTCAACATCCTTGACTCTCCCAGCTGCATACGCCCTCCTCCTGTCTGCATACAGTATGCCCTCTTTTGTAATGTTACCATAGAAAATAGCTCATGCTAGCTAACACCATGTGGTTGATACCATTTCATTGACTCCATTCCAGCCATTACTATGAGCCATCCTTCCCTCAGCAGCCTCCACTGCATTCGACACACAGATGTCGTATGGTGTCTATGATTCAAGTTCGTTTTTTGTCCCATACTGCTTCATGTGACTGTATTTCCACGCTTATACACAGTACCAGAACAATTATCCATATTTGCACATACAGACATCATGTAGGTAGAGTACAAAATCAGAAGGCCATGCACCTGTGGGTGGAAATTCCCCCACTGTGGGTCAGGGGTGTGGCTTTTTCCTTATTGCTTGATTTGAATATTAAAAGTGGGTGATAGTAATAGTTTGAGATCACTGGAAGTTGGTGAGAGAAGGAAAGCTCATTGTAATGGCTTTCCATTCCAGCCATTACTATAAGCTGTCCTCCATGCACCAGTTTCCAGTGATTCAGATATCTACTGTATAGAGACAGACACACCGACAGTTCAGATGGAAAGGGCACAAGAAAAAAGACAGCTGAACACTAACATGTCCAAATCAATAGCTTGGCGTCAATATTAATACTGGAATGAGAATGAGGTTTAACGGACTCAAGCCGACCAAAATACTGCTTATCTACTCATCGGTACATTGAGAAGCTGCAAAAAACTACATCAGACAGCCAGGTATAATCTCACCACATCACACAAACTCAAATAGTCAATAAACTTATATTCTCATCAAAGAGGAGGGTGATTTGAACAGCGGAACATTTTTAAAAACTCTGTTTCATTCATATGACATTCAGCAACATGGGGATGAAAATGAGCTAATGACACAAAAGCAGGAAATGTTCTGGGAACGTTTGCCCTGCGTTTGTCTACGTCTGTGTGTTAGGGGTTACACATCTGCCCGATAGCGAGAGATGTGAAAGTGTGATGATTAGAGGCCTGCCCTTATCAGTGCCTGTGTGTGTGTGTGTGTGTGTGTGTGTGTGTGTGTGTGTGTGTGTGTGTGTGTGTGTGTGTGTGTGTGTGTGTGTGTGTGTGTGTGTGTGTGTGTGTGTGTGAGTAGGGGTGGCACATGTTCCCTTTGTTCTGGGCCTGCCCCCCGCCCCCCCTCCTCCCCTCGCCCTACAGAAGACTGGCTGAGGCTCGATCTCCCGGAGCTTGGAAGGCTGCCATGCTTCAACCTCCACTGACTTTGAACCACTGCAGCCAACTTTACAAAAAAAAGTCCAGCATTGTTGGATTGAAAAGGCAAAAGAGACAACCTGTGACCGATAACTCTCTGTACTCACAAGTACTAGTTTGTATGAGAAGACAACAAGAAACTTTGTGAAAATGTTTTACGTTATTCTATGACGATTTAGACACTTTGTTGACTGATTTGTATAGGAATTTGTATTTCACCTACAAATTACTACAAATATATTGAATATTGGACTGGATTTATGTTTCCCAAGTGCATTGTAAAGGGGGACCCACCTCACCCACCACCAATGTGCAGCAGCACTCACCTCAAAAGATTGTCAATTGTTGATATCCATAGTTTGAGCCATGTGATAATGCTTAACCACTGTAATGAGCTATTATTGGTCAGTTTATTCAAGTGGTATTAGTTATTGATTACATTTAAATGGAGGCAAAGTGGGTGCTAATGTTATGAGAAGTCTTGAAGTCTTGGGGACAGGGAAGGATAAAAAAATCATAGGCCCCGAGGTCTAAAAGAAATCAGCCTTTCATCCATTTCTATGTCATTTACTTGACAGAATACTTTTTTTTATATCACGCAAATGACCAAAATGAGTGGCTATTCTGACAAACTGAGATCAATCTGGTCTTGAATTCAAACAAATTCAGCCCAGGCCATTGAAGTGACACATACAATATTAGGAGGTACAATATATATATACACTGCTCAAAAAATAAAGGGAACACTAAAAGAACACATCCTAGATCTGAATGAATGAAATATTATTCTTAAATACTTTACATAGTTGAATGTGCTGACAACAAAATCACACAAAAATTATCAATGGAAATCAAATTTAGGCTGTAAGCACAACCCCCACCTGTGGACGTCGGGCCCTCATACCACCCTTATTGAGTCTGTTTCTGACCGTTTGAGCAGACACATGCACATTTGTGGCCTGATAGAGGTCATTTTGCAGGGCTCTGGCAGTGCTCCTCCTGCTCCTCCTTGCACAAAGGCAGAGGTAGCGGTCCTGCTGCTGGGTTGTTGCCCTCCTACAGCCTCCTCCACGTCTCCTGATGTACTGGCCTGTCTCCTGGTAGCGCCTCCATGCTCTGGACACTACGCTGACAGACACAGCAAACCTTGTTGCCACAGCTCGCATTGATGTGCCATCCTGGATGAGCTGCACTACCTGAGCCACTTGTGTGGGTTGTAGACTCCGTCTCATGCTACCACTAGAGTGAAAGCACCGCCAGCATTCAAAAGTGACCAAAACATCCACCAGGAAGCATAGGAACTGAGAAGTGGTCTGTGTTCACCACCTGCAGAACCACTCCTTTATTGGGGATGTCTTGCTAATTGCCTATAATTTCCACCTGTTGTCTATTCCATTTGCACAACAGCATGTGAAATGTATTGTCAATCAGTGTTGCTTCCTAAGTGGACAGTTTGATTTCACAGAAGTGTGATTGACTTGGAGTTACAGTATATACTGTATAGCATGGGCTAAAGTAGGCTACTAAATAAAAAATTCCAGTAGCACACTGACTCACCTAATGATGAAGATGAAGCCATAGGCTATTCACAGTGATGGCTGATGAGCTCATCTATCTCAAGATGAGCTACTTGGAAAAGCAGTGCTGCTGTTAGCTACAAATTGGAAGTTGTTGACAAAAAAAATGTATATTTGTTCTACAGACAGATTCGTCTTCTCAGCAGTTGGCATTTGCTTTCCAAACTACGTTTTTCCTGCAATTGTATTTTGAAATATGCAAAATTTAAACCGACAGGTGCAATCAATCATAGAAATATTATCCATAGATGGCAGTTCCCATTCAAGTCAGGACTGCCATCCATTGCTAGTGTAACCATGAGTTTAAGAGTCAAATTACCAAGGTAAGAGGTTACAAAATCATTTTATGGATTATATGTCTATGGCCATAACGCAACATGCAGTAGCCTATATTTGGCACTCATGCTGCCCAAACTGCCGTCTTCTCAACTGTAGGCATATCGGTAACTACCAAAATAAAGGAAATACTTGAGTAAACAAGGGATACAAAGAAAATGTTATTGTGTGGGGTGCATTTCCCTGGCATGGTTTTGGTCCACTTGTAGAATCTATGCAAAGGCACATTGAATCTGTTCTGTCAGCTCATGGAGGCGCAACCATAACAGTGTCAAGATGTTTGGGGGGGGGGCACAGGAAAAAAAAGAAATCCCAGCACTACATATAGCTATATCAGTCCGCTAATACAGTACTAGTAAAGGCTCAGGGCATGATTTTTGACCTATTTTTTAATTCTGATTTTTCAGGGGTAGCGAGCTCCTGTGGTTGGACCCAAGAAATGTATAATGAAAAAAAAGTACCATAATTTCTGGACTATTAAGCGCACCTGAATATAAACCGCACCCACTGAATTATAAAAAAAATATGTATTTTGTACATAAATAGCCTCACATGTCTATAAGCCACAGGTGCCTAACGGTACATTGAAACAAATTAACTTTACACAGCCTTTAAACGAAACACGGCTTGTAACAAAACTAAATAGGCTTTAACGAAACACGGCTTGTAACAAAATTTAAACAGTAACCTACCAAGAAAGACATTGGTCACTATCTTCCTCCTCCTGTGCAATGAAACCACTGAAGTCATCTCCTTCGGTGTCGGAGTTGAATAGCCTCAGAATTGCTTCATCCGATTTTGGATCGTTTTCATTGTCGCTCTCGTCACTTTCATCCGGAGGCAAATTCCCCGCTGAGCTCATGCTGCCCCTTCAACATGCAGCAGTCCAGCCTTTCAAAATCTGTTGATATAAGTGGATTTTTTGACAATGCTCCACACTGTCAGGACCCACTGGCAGATTTGACCATAAGTTGCTCTTCCCATGCGGCCCGTTTTAGTGAAGGATTTCTCCCCACTTGTCATCCAAGCCTCCCACTGAACACGGAGCGCCACCTTAAATGCACGATTTACACTGATGTCGAGTGGCTGCAAATACTTTGGGCTATCTGCTTTTCTTCCCTCTGAAAGCTTTTGTTGTCTTTTTGCACTGATTCAGTTCCTCACGCTGCTGTTTCCAACGTCTTATCATCGACTCATTAAGGCCAAGCTCCCGTGCAGCAGCTCTATTTCCTTTTCCAACAGCCAGATCGATCACCTTCAACTTGAAAGCTGCATCATATGCATTTCTCCATGTCTTTACCATGATGAGGGTGACAAAATTACTACCGTAATTAGAATGATGGGAAGTTTGAGCGCGCTCGATTTACGTTATGTGACGGTGCTCAGTTTTTTGGCGACATGAATCTTGTGAAAAGTGGGAAAAATCCATAAATTAGCCACGTCATTGTATGAACCACAAGGTTCCAAAGCGTGGGAATAAAGTAGCGGCTTATAGTTCGGAAATTACGGCATGTTTTTTTTTTTTCTCCTATGGGCTCGGGCCCAGCCACACAACTGACCAGTCACATTTATTTATTATGTGTTTTTAGTTTTATTATTCTCCCCCCATCTGATGATTAGCAGAGCTGCAGCAGGCAGCAGAGAGCAGGCTCCTGATTCTTCCTGTGGTTGGCTGTTGCAGTCAAAATATATCCAAGATATACCACATACTGTATAGATACTGCATATTTATTTAATTTATCTATACAATAGATACAGTATATATTTCCTTAATACTGTACATTTCAATGTATAATTTTTATTTTTCAGGGGGGGGCTTCAGCCCCGGTAAACCCCTGCATTAATCCTGCCCTGTTTAGGAATACCCTGTGAGATTCTGTCAATGTTTTTGTACTTACCCAGAGTCAAATGACCTCGTGGACACCATTTTTTGTCTCTGTGTGCAGTATGAAGTTAGAGGTAGTTTCGCAAGCCAATGCTAACTAGCGTTAGAGTAATGACTGGAAGTCTACAGGTACAGTAGCATACACTAGCGAACTTGTGGACTCCTCGTCATTACGCTAACGCTAGTCGACAAACTACTTCTAACTTCCCCTAACATAAAAATGGTATCCACTAGTTCATCTGACTCTGGGTAAGTAGAAAAACGGCTTAATTGCCCGAATCTCGCAGTATCTCTTTAACACCTCAAGGCCGTCAGTTCAATTTGGTGTGCGTGCGTGTGGGGAAGAAGGGGTGTTTAGGCAAATAGGGGAATGGAGGTTGCCAGGGCTGGCATGGAATGGAGTGGGTGTTTGGGTGGTTCAAGGGGATGAGTTGCAGTATTTAAGGTTTGTATAACTGACTTTAGTGTGTGAGTGTGTGTGATTTGAGTGCGGGCCATGAGGCTTGGAGCAATCGGAATGGAAGCAGAGTGGGCTAAGTGAGGCAACCAGGAGGAGAGGGTGGGAGAGGGGAAGAAGAGGACCCTCCTAATGTGCTGATGGGTGGAGAGACAGACTGAGCCCTATGGGGGCGCTGTAACCACAAGTTGGTGCTTGGAGACATCTCCAATCTTTTTGAAGGATCTGCTTTGATATTTTAATATAGTGGACACAGTGGGTGCATGAATGGGTGGAGTGTGTGGGTTGGTTCTTCTTCTATCCTTGTGGGGACCTAAAGTCCAATTTAGAAACCCACGAGAATATAAAAATGAAACCTGTGTGTGAAAGATATAGCATGTACAGTTTTTGTGTGCATGCAGTGGTGTAAAGCACTCAAGTAAAAATACTTGAAAGCACTACTTAAGTCGTTTTTTGGGGTATCTGTACTTTACTAATCATATTTTTGACTACTTTTACTTTTACTTCACTACATTCCAAAAGAAAATCATATACTTTTTACTCCATACATTTTCCCTGACACCCAAAAGTACTCGTTACATTTTGAATGAGTGCACTTATACTTTTGATACTTAAGTATACTTGAATAATTACATTAACTTTGGATAGTTAAGTATATTTAAAACCAAATACTTTTACTCAAGTAATTTTTTATTAAGGTATCTTTACTTTTACTCAAGTATGACAATTGGGTACTTTTTCCACTACTGTGTGCATGCCTGTATATGCATGTGTTTTCATTAGTGTGTGGTTGTGTGCACATGCGCACATGTGTGCTTGCATGAGTGTGTGTTCACTGGGGAGCCAGGCCCACCCAATCATTTTGAACAACAACTTTAAAAATAAAATAAATTATGCTCTCTACTTGTCATTGTTCCAAATGGTCAGAGGTGGGTAGTCATGCGTTACATGTACTTAAACATTTTGGCTTGTAGCAGCACAACATAGGGGGAGGATTTTTTATTTAATTTAATCTTTATTCAACTAGGCAAATCGGTTAAGAACAAATTCTTATTTTACAATGATGGCCTACCACAGCCAAACCCTCCCCTAACCCGGACGACGCTGGGTCAATTGTGCGCCGCCCTATGGGAGTCCCGATCACGGCCGGTTGTAATACAGCCCAAGATTCCTCTAGCACTGAGAAGCAGTGCCTTAGACCGCTGCACCACTCAGGAGCCAGCCAAGAAAAGACCCTTCAAAGTGGAAAGGAAAGGTTTGGGAGAGGAGGATGGAGGGTAAATCCTACTTGGCAGGAAATTTAGCCATTTCCTGCAGTCAATGACCAAAAGTGCCCTCTTTGTCCTCATTGGTGGAATTTTATTAACTTTTTTCATAATTTCATAATAAATACAGTTGAAGTCTGAAGTTTACATACACCTTAGCCAAATACATTTAAACTCAGTTTTTCTCCATTCCTGACATTGAATTCTAGTAGAAATACCCTGTCTTAGGTCGGGCCACTTTAGTTTAAGAATGTGAAATGTCAAAATAATAGTAGAGAGAATGATTTACTCCAGATTTAATTTCTTTCATCACATTCTCAGTGGGTCAGAAGTTGACATACACTCAATTAGTATTTGGTAGCATTGCCTTTAAATTGTTTAACTTGGGTCAAACATTTTGAGTAGCCTTCCACAAGCTTCCCACAATACGTTTTGTGAATTTTGGCCCATTCCTCCTGACAGAGCTGGTGTAACTGAGTCAGATTTGTAGGCATCCTTGCTTGCACACGCTTTTTCAGTTCTGCCCACAAATGTTCTATGGGATTGTGGTCACGGTTTGTGATGGCCACTAAAATACCTTGATGTTGTTGGCCTTAAGCCATTTCATCCACAACTTTGGAAGTATTCTTGGGGTCATTGTCCATTTGGAAGAACCATTTGCGACCAAGCTTTAACTTCCTGACTGATGTCTCGAGATGTTGCTTCAATATATCCAGATAATTTTACTCTCTCATGATGCCATCTATTTTGTGAAGTGCACCAGTCATAGGTGCTGACAAACTTACCCTAGTAAGAAAGTAAAGGGGCTGAATAATCTTGCACGCCCAATTCTTCAGTTTTTGATTTGTTAAAAAAGTTTGAAATATCCAATAAATGTTGTTCCACTTCATGATTGTGTCCCACTTGTTGTTGATTCTTCACAAAAACATACAGTTTTATATCTTTATGTTTGAAGCCTGAAATGTGGCAAAAGGTCGCAAAGTTCAAGGGGGCCGAATACTTTCGCAAGGCACTGTATGTACATGTAGGTATGGTTAAAGTGACTATGAATATACAGTGAGGGAAAAAAGTATTTGATTCTCTGCTGATTTTGTATGTTTGCCCACTGACAAAGGAATGATCAGTTTATATTTTTAATGGTAGGTTTATTTAAACAATGAGAGACAGAATAACAAAAACTAAATCCAGAAAAACGCATGTCAAAAATTGTATAAATTGATTTGCATTTTAATGAGGAAAATAAGTATTTGACCCCTCTGCAAAACATGACTTAGTACTTGGTGGCAAAACCCTTGTTGGCAATCACAGAGGTCAGATGTTTCTTATAGTTGGCCACCAGGTTAGCACACAGACAACAACACAGTTACACATGGAGTAAACAATAAACAAGCCAATAACACAATAAACAAATCAATGACACAGTAGAAAAAATAAAGTCTATATACAGTGTGTGCAAAAGGCATGAGGAGGTAGACAATAAATAGGCCATAGGAGCGAATAGTTTAGCAGATTAACACTGGGGTGATAAATGAGCAGATGATGATGTGCAAGTAGAGATACTGATGTGCAAAAGAGCAGAAAAGTAAATCAAATAAAAACAGTATGGGGATGAGGTAGGTAGATTGGGTGGGCTATTTACAGATGGACTACTTCAGCTGCAGCGATCATTTAGCTGCTCAGATAGTTGATGTTTAAAATTGGTGAGGGAAATAAAAGACTCCAACTTCAGCGATTTTTGCAATTCGTTCCAGTCACTGGCAGCAGAGAACTGGAAGGAAAGGCGGCCAAATGAGATGTTGGCTTTGGGGATGATCAGTGAGATATACCTGCTGGATCGTGTGCTACGGGTGGGTGTTCTTATCGTGACCAGTGAACTGAGATAAGGCGGAGCTTTACCTAGCATAGACTTATAGATGACCTGGAGCCAGTGGGTCTGGCAACGAATATGTAGCGAGGGTCAAACAACTAGAGCATACAAGTCGCAGTGGTGGGTGGTATAAAGTCATTTGGTAACAAAACGGATGGCACTGTGATAGACTGCATCCAGTTTGCTGAGTAGAGTGTTGGAAGCTATTTTGTAGATGACATCGCCGAAGTCGAGGATCGGCAGGATAGTCAGTTTTACTAGGGTAAGTTTGGCGGCGTGAGTGAAGGAGGCTTTGTTGCAAAATAGGAAGCCGATTCTAGATTCAATTTTTGATTGGAGATGTTTAAATGAGTCTGGAAGGAGAGTTTACAGTCTAGCCAGACAACTAGGTATTTATAGTTGTCCACATATTCTAGGTCGGAACCGTCCGGGGTGGTGATGCTAGTCGGGCGGGCGGGTGTGAGTACCGAACGGTTGAAAAGCATGCATTTTGTTTTACTAGCGTTTAAAACCAGTTGGAGGCCACGGAAAGGGGTGTTGTATGGCATTGAAGCTCATTTGGAGGTTAGTTAGCACAGTGTCCAAGGAAGGGCCAGAAGTATACAGAATGGTGTCGTCTGCGTAGAGGTGGACAGCCGTTGAGAAATTCTTATTGAAATGTTCGATTATCATGGAGTTATCAGTGGTGACCGTGTTACCAAGCCTCAGTGCAGTGCGCAGCTGGGAGGAGGTGCTCTTGTTCTCCATGGACAGTGTCCCAAAACTTTTTGGAGTTAGAGCTACAGGATGCGAATTTCTGCTTCTAGCCTTTGCTTTCCTGACTGACTGCGTGTATTGATTCCTGACTTCCCTGAACAGTTGAATATCGTGGGGACTATTCGATGCTATTGCAGTCTGCCACAGGATGTTTTTGTGCTGGTCAAGGGCAGTCAGGTCTGGAGTGAACCAAGGGCTATATCTGTTCTGAGTTCTGCAATTTTTGAACGGGACATGCTTCTCTAAGATGGTGAGGAAATTACTTTTTAAAGAATGACCAGACATCCTCGACTCACGGGATGAGGTCAATATGCTCCCAGGATAATTAGAAAGGCCTGCTCGCAGAAGTGTTTTAGGGAGCGTTTGACAGTGATGAGGGGTGGTCGTTTGACCGCGGATCCATAGCGGATACAGGCAATGAGGCAGTAATCGCTGAGATCCTGATTGAAAACAGCAGAGGTGTATTTGGAGGGCAAGTTGGTCAGGATAATGTCAATGAGGTTGCACATGTTTTAGGGTTGTACCTGGTGGGTTCCTTGATGATTTGTGTGAGATTGAGGGCATCTAGCTTAGATTGTAGAACTGCCGGGGTGTTAAGCATATCCCAGTTTAGGTCACCTAACAGAACGAACTCTGAAGCTAGATGGGGGGTGATCAATTCCCAAATGGTGTCCAGGGTACAGCTGGGAGCGGAGGGGGGTCGATAGCAGGTGGCAACAGTGAGAGACTTATTTCTGGAGAGGTTCATTTTTAAAATTAGAAGTTCAAACTGTTTGGGAATAGACCTGGAAAGTATGACAGAACTTTGCAGGCTATCTCTGCAGTAGATTGCAACTCCTCCCCCTTTGGCAGTTCTATCTTGATGGAAATGTTGTAGCTGGGTATGGAAATCTCAGAATTGTTGGTGGCCTTCCTAAGCCAGGATTCAGACACGGCAAGGACATAAGGGTTGGCGGAATGTGCTAAAGCAGTGAGTAAAACAAACTTAAGGAGGAGGCTTCTGATGTTGACATGCATGAAACCAAGGTTTTTTCGATCACAGAAGTCAACACATGAGGGTGCCTGGGGACACGAAGGGCCTGGGTTTACCTCCACATCACCCGAGGAACAGAGGAGGAGTAGGATGAGGGTAGAGCTAAAGGCTATCAAAACTGGTTGCCTAGAGCGTTGTGGACAAAGAGTTAAAGGAGCAGATTTCTGGGTGTGGTAGAATAGATTCAGGGCATAATGTGCAGACAGAGGTATGGTGGGGTGCTGGTACAGCGGAGGTAAGCCCAGGCACTGTGTGATGATAATAGAGGATGTATCTCTGGATAAGCTGGTTATAATGGGTGAGGTCACCGCATGTGTGGGAGGTGGGACAAAGGAGGTATCAGAGGTATAATGAGTGGAACTAGGGCTCCGCAGTAAACTAAAACAATGATAACTAACCTAAACAACAGTATACAAGGCATATTGACATATGAGAGAGACACAGCGAGGCATAAAGTAATCACAGGTGTTGATTTGGCGAGCTAACTAAGACAACAACGGGCGAGAAAACAACAGCTAATCAGCTAAAACAACAACAGGTAAAATGGCGATGACTGGGCAGAGAGGGTCAGTTAACTACACACTGAGCCTGAGTTCGCGGCTGGGGCCAACAGATACAAATAAAAATAAATCTTTTTTTTAGATAGCCGGTTAGCCAATGTGCGGGAGCACTGGTTGGTCGGGCCAATTGAGGTAGTATGTACACGAATGTATAGTTAAAGTGACTATGCATATATGATAAACAGAGAGTAGCAGCAGCGTAAAATAGGATTTTGGGGGGGTCACACAATGCAAATAGACTGGGTACCCATTTGGCTACCTGTTCAGGTGTCTTATTGCTTGGGGGTAAAAACTGTTGAGAAGGCTTTTTGTCCTAGACTTGGCACTCCGAAAAAATAAATGTTCTGAAAGCAACTTTTGTCCGATACAAAGAAAGTCATAGCGGACACCTACTAAAAAGGACTGTAAGCAGCACTGTGTGTTCTTCCATCCAACTTTTACATACTGTAGCTTACAGAAGGATGAAAGAACACAATATGTCTGTCACAAAGAGTTAGGGAGTCTTTGCAGCGTGTAGATGGTGCAGGTATATATTTTGGGTTACTACATGATCCCATGTGTTATTTCATAGTTTTGATGTCTTCACCATTATTCTACAATGTACACAATAGTAAAAATAAAGACAAAAACCCGGGAATGAGTAGGTGTGTCCAAACTTTGACTGGTATTGCATTTATTGTATTTATTTTCTTCTATTTGCATGTTATTTTGGCATTAATACGTGTCACATATCAGTTGGCAAACAATGTAAAAAAAATGTAAAAGAAGAAACATTTAGTTAATAAAGCCACATACAAACATGGTCTCTTTTTTGCTTTCTTAAGTAAGGCAGCTCCAAAATGCATGTGCTTCATCCTAGCTCAGTGCTTTCTGTGGTGGTGTGGCAGCCAGTGAAAAATACGTAGTTTAGGGGTTGGTAATGTTCTCATGTCAACATTATACTTTCAAAATCTTAGCTAGTAAGCTGGACAAGCAGTCATCATTATGCATTAAGTCGACAATCTACTGGCAAATCCTTTTCAACCCTTGTCATATGAAGAAAAATTATAGATAAAACGTATCAGTGCTCATTGGCCATTGGAGATAAACCAGTGTTCGATCCCAGGCTGTGTCACAGCCGGCCTTGACCGGGAGACCCATGGGACGGCGCACAATTGGCCCAGCATTGTCCGGGGTAGTGGAGGGTTTGGCTGTGATGTCGTTGTCTCATCATGCTCTAGCGATTCCTTGTGGCGGGCCGGTCGGTTGACTTCGGTAAACAGTCCCAGCGCAAACTGCCTTGCAACAGATGCTGGTTCGATACCCGTGTGGGCCGCGACCGGGAGACCCATGAGGCGACGCACAATTGGCCCAGCATTTTCCAAATTAGGGGAGGGTTTGGCCAGCCGGGATGTCCTTGTCCCTTCGCACTGTAGCGACTCCTGTGGCGGGCCAGCTGCATGCACGCTGACACGGTCACCAGGTGTACGGTGTTTTCTCCGACACAATTCTTTTTTGTGGATGGGTATAATAGTAATATTTAAAATGACTAAATTGGGTAATTTTGTATACATTTATTTACATATGCATCGGGCTGCTTCTGGGGGTATTCTGGTAAGATGCCGGAAAAGTCGTCTGAATTCCGGTAAACGGAAATGGCTCGATGTACTTGGGCCGATTCTGGGCAATCATTCATTTTGATTCCGGGCCCAAGTCCGACACTTGATTCCGGGCCGATTCAATCAGTTCCGGTCCCCGGAAGCTTCTGGGCCAATTCCTCATTGCTAGTTGGTGTCTTATAACGTCAAACCATTTTTTTGTAATATTTGTAATAATATTGTAATATCTTTCCTGTTAAAATAAAACAATTAGAAAATACAATTCAGAACAATTAGTAAATGTCTACTTGTTCATTGTTGAAGGTTGTTACAGCTGTTTTTATTTTGATATAGTATAATGCAACTGAATTGAAAACTATCATGGTGGTGGATTTGCATCGGGCCACTTCTGGAGATTCTGGCAAGGCATCGGAAGTGTCAGCTTAGTTATGGCAGACGGAATCATCGGGCCGATTCTAGGCAGTCATTCAATACCACATCTGGCTGAGCTCGGCAGCTGACTCAGCCGATTAAATCAGTTGCAGCGCACCGGAATAGGGCCGCGATTTGCTAGCTAGGACTGCTGCTCAACCTATCCATGCAGGGACTAGCAAGTGACATTTTCCAAGCAAATACAATTGCAGATTTCAAGAAAAATCTGGAGAGACCGTGTGAATAGATGCATTTTCGATATGGTACACATATTATCAATTTTGTCTGACATGGGTAGTGGCGACCCCTCACTCAGGGCAGGTGGGGCAGAGCAACAATATTTTTGGGGGGCTTGCCTGTTTTGCATGTTATTTTAGCATTTAATACATGTTAAATATCAGTTTGCAAACAATCATTGAGTTAATAAAGCCACATACAAACATGGTCTAAATTTTCTGTTTTCTTGAGTAACACCATGAATACAATCCAGGTTTCTTTTGATACACATAAATGTCACAATCATTGCACAGAAACTGTTCGCGTGGCGCAACGTGCGTTGTCAGGCACTAAAATATAAGTTGACAAGCAGACAATGAAAGCTCTTACAACTCAATGTTTATATCCCAGGACAAATTAGAGAGCAACAGCGAGCGAGCAGCAGCTAAATTGCCATAAATGTTTCATGCTTTTCGACCTGTCCCCAAATGAATATAATTGCTTCAGAGTTTCTTTTGATATTTCAACCTGCGTGTCATGATCGCGTTTGGTTGGGGGGACAAAATCCATCCAAGCGCACAATGGCGCACGATGTCCGGTGGCGTCAAATCACGTTATATGTACAAGAGCTTTGATTGGACTGATCACGTCAACATCATACTTTCAAAATCTTAGCTAGCAGTCATCATCATGTATCAAGTTGACAATCTACTGGCAAATCTTTTTTAATCCTTGTCATATGAAAATAGATAATGATGAGGAATTATAGATATAACGTATCGGTTCTCATTGACCTTTGGACATAAACATTATACAACAAATCGCAAATTCAACAATGAGTGGTTTGGAAGGAATCAGTGACAGTGGCTGTGTGGTTCCAAATCTGGGATTAGCGGTCTCTTTTCCAAGTTTAAAATGATAAACAATCAGCATAGGCCATGCTGTCAATGAAGCATGATTTGTGTGGCACTCAAAACAACTGTTAACTCGGAACTGCGAAAATTTGTGTTCAAGACAACTGGGAATTCCGGAAAAATTTAGCTCCAACTGGGAAATACACTTTGTATGGTCATCCAACTCGGAATTGTAAATTTTGCCTCTTTCTTTGAGCTACAACCTGAAGATCAACGTCATCATGATTCAACCTTGTTTTTTTCAGAGTTCCCAGTTGTCTTGAAAGCTCCATAAATCCAGAGAATTACAGATTTGATTACAAAATTTGCCCACGAAGGACCGCCATGCCAAAAAATGTCTTGTATGCGGCTGCATAAATGATGTAATATGACAGGGAGATATGTATACTGTAGCTACGAAAGTAATGCAAAGTGTATGTTATGTAGTAAGCTGTTAGTAGCCCATGTGCCTCACCCTAGTAATTTGGTCTATGTACCCCTCTTAATTTCACCTAATCTTCTGATTTGGTGGTATACATGTAGCCTATAACCTGTTTTAGAGAAATGTCATAATCGAATTTTGTAAGAGCTTTCATTTTCTGTTTATATGCCCCCTTTATTTATCCTACGGTTCTGACTTGATGTACAGTAAGAACAGCCCATGTTCTGAATTATTTCGCTGTACATTTCAAAAGTGCTAAACAAATAGTTATATTGACTACGTCCGTCCTAGCTCGCTCATTAATGTCTTACTCGAAATTACGGATAGCCTCTAATTCGCTTATGCCATAGTATGTACATCTCAATTGTCATTAGAAACAACATTTTTTAAAGCAAGTCAGACATATCAGCTATGTTTTTTTTAAAGGCAGTAAATGAGGCTGAATGAACTGTTTTGCTGCCAGACAAGGCTCCACTGTTAGCCAGGTGTAGCAGTGGTAAGATGTTGGGACTGCTGTTGGGACAGCTTTATGTAGGCCCTAACAGTTTGTGGGCACTGTTTCTCATCATTATAGTGCACTTAATGTATTGTTTAGTGTTGTGTTGTATAGTGGCTTTGCTGGCATGCATCCCACTTGTTTTTGTATGTTTTCCCCACCAAGATTTACATGCTAAAATTGCCACTGGACATGGGTTATGTAGACATGGATCACATGCACAAATTGATGGGGTCACATCTGAGAAAAACTGAAATTAGAGGATTAATTCCCCTCACAATCTGATCCATTGAACTCACAACCTTTGGATTGCTAGATGTGTTATACACCCATCCATTCAACCTGACCAACCACCCTACTTTTGTTTTTGTCAAAAGTAATCATCTGTCTTATGTAACCATACCAAACGTAACATTTCATTCTAATTTGAGTGTCCCGGATTTACCTTTACTATGTTATGTCTAGTCTATATCACAACTCAGGATCAGACCCAGATGCAGACAGTTTGAATAACATACATTTATTTATAAAACAGGGGGCAGGAAAACGACAGGTCAAGAAGGGCAGGCTCAGGCTCCATAAAGTACAGAGTGGCAGGCAGGCTCAGAGTCCGGGCAGGCAGAGGTCAGTAATCCAAGGCAGTGTCAAAAGGTACAGAACAGCAGGCAGGCTCAGGGTCAAGGCAGGCAGACTGATCAAAATCGGGATAACTAGAAAACAGGGGCTCAAGAAAACAGGAGTACAAAAACACACTGGTAGACTTGACAAGACAAACTGGCAACAGACAAACAGAGAACACAGGTATAAATGGACAGGGGATAATGGGCGACAAGCACAAAGACAGGTGAAACAGTCTATTTTATTTATTTAACTAGGCAAGTCAGTTAAGAACAAATTATTATTTACAATGACAGCCTAGGAACAGAGGGTTAACTGCCTTGTTCAGAGGCAGAACAACAGATTTTTACCTTCTCAGCTTGGGGATTTGACCCAGCAACCTTGTGGTTACTGGCCCAACACTCTAAACACTAGGCTACCTGCCGCCCTTGAGACCAGGCTGTGCATTATAAACTGGGTAGTTTGAGCCCTGAATGCTGATAGCACTGAAAGCTGTGGTATATCAGACCGTATACCACGGGTATGACAAAACATGTATTTTTACTCTTCTAATTACGATGGTAACTAGTTTATAATAGCAATAAGGTACCACGGGGGTTTGTGGTATATGGCCAATATGCATTACATTACATTACATTTAAGTCATTTAGCATCCAGAGCGACTTACAAATTGGTGCATTCACCTTATCTAAGGGCTGTATCCAGCCACTCCACATTGCGTTGTTCCTAAGAACACCCCTTAGCCAGGGTATATTGACCAAATACCACACCCCCCCCAGGTGTTATTGAGTAATTACACAATGCAATGGATAGGCACTCCCAATCATGAGCCCCGGCCTGCTGATGTCCTGTTCAGCTTGAGAGGGAGAGCTTGAAGATGAGAAGGAGGACCGGAAGGTAAGCTTGGTATTGCTATAATTAATTTGAATAAAAACAACATGTTTTGTTGCCCATAATGGAGCTATTTGTCAGAGTTTTTACCTCACAATAAGCCATATTCTAGTCATTTACATACATTACTATGAAGCGGCAGCAGCGGAGGTGGACAGCACATGGGTGCTGAAAGTATGCCAATTCGAGAAGACCTCATTTATTTATTTGATCCTTTTCACATGTGAGTTCTAAATATCTCAAACAGTCACCCCCAGCGTGAGTTGTTTTATACACATGATGTCAGGATGCACTCACTGTTCCAAAATGGGACAGTTAACAGGACAGTTAACACGCGCTGCCTGCTCATCAAATCAAATTGTATTAGTCACATGTGCCGAATACAACAGGTGTAGGTAGACCTTACAGTGAAATGCTTACTTACGAGCCACTAACCAACAGCGCAGTTTGAAAACAAATACAGATACTGCTAATTCAAAAGTAGCAGTAAAAATAACAATATATACAGGGGGGTGCAGGTACAGTGGTAGTATGTACATGTAGGGAGAGTTATTAAAGTGACTGCATAGATGACAACAGAGAGTGGCAGTGGTGTGGAGAGGGAGGGGCAATGCAAATAGTCTGGGTAGCCATTTGACTAGATGTTCAGGAGTCTTATGGCTTGGGGGTAGAATCTGTAATTATCTTTAGACTATGTTTCAACTTGTCAATTTCAAATGATTTTCTAAGAAGTTGTATTTTCTAACAACAGTTTGAATTCAGGTGTGTTCCGCCTCCTCATTAATTCACATAGAAGTAGTGCATTTCAGTGTTGCGGACAATTTATGTTTGAGGCTTTACTAAGCCAGATAAACTTCTCTCTTCCAGGAGAATCCACCGCACTTCACTCATGTTTGCGCAGATCAAGAATGCATATATTTGCGCAGTCTTGCAAGAATTGGAACATTTTCTTACTGGTGCTTTCCTTGTTGTTTTTCTTACATATAATAACTTCGGACATGTGTGCATTCCTATCAAAGTAAGTTCCATATATCTGTTCTCGACTCTACTGTAGGTGTATGTATACAGTATATACAGTTGAAGTCGGAAGTTTACATACACTTAGGTGGGAAACATTCAAACTTATTTTTCAACCACTTCACAAATTTCTTTGTTCACAAACTACACTTTTAGCAAGTCGGTTAGGACATCTACTTTGTACATGACACAAGTCATTTTTCCAACAATTGTTTACAGACAGATTATTTCTCTTATAATTCACTGCATTACAATTGCAGTGGGTGAGAAGTTTTTTTTTACATACACTAGGTTGACTGTGCCTTTAAACAGCTTGGAAAATTCCAGAAAATTATGTCATGGCTTTAGAAGCTTCTGATAGGCTAATTGACATCATTTGAGTCAATTGGAGGTGTACATGTGTATGCATTTCAAGGCCTACCTTCATACTCAGTGCCTCTTTGCTTGACATCATGGGAAAATCTAAAGAAATCAGCCAAGACAAAAGAAATTGTAGCCCTCCAAGTCTGGTTCATCCTCGGGAGCAATTACCAAACAACTGAAGGTACCACGTTCATCTGTACAAACAATAGTACACAAGTATAAACACCATGGGACAACGCAGCCGTCATACCTCTCAGGAAGGAGCGGAATGCGTGTTCTGTCTCCTAGAGATGAATGTACTTTGGTGCAAAAAGCGCAAATCAATCCCAGAACAACAGCAAAGGACCATGTGAAGACGCTAGAGGACACCGGTACAAAATGATCTATATCCACAGTAAAAGGAGTCCTATGTCCTATAACCTGAAAGGCCGCTCAGCAAGGAAGAAGCCACTGCTCCAAAACCGCCATAAAAAAAGCCAGACTACGGTTTGCAACTGCACATGTGGACAAAAATCTTACTTTTTGGAGAAATGTCCTCTGGTCTGATGAAACAAATAGAACTGTTTGGCCATAATGATTATGTTTGGAGGAAAAAGGGGGAGGCTAGCCAAAGAACACCATCCCAACCATGAAGCACGGGGGTGGCAGCATCATGTCGTGGTGGTGCTTTGCTGCAGGAGGGACTTGTGCACTTCACAAACTAGATGGCATCATGAGGTAGGGAAATGATGTAGATATAGTGAAGCAACATCTCAAGACATCAGTCAGGAAGTTAAAGCTTGGTCGCAAATGGGTCTTCCAAACGGACAATGACACCAAGCATACTTCCAAAGTTGTGGCAAAATGGAGTAAGGACAACAAAGTCAAGGTATTGGAGTGGCCATCACAAATACCTAACCACAATCATACAATCCTATAGAACATTTGTGGGCAGAACTGAAAAAGTGTGTGCGAGCAAGGAGGCCTACAAACCTGACTCAGTTACACCTGCTCTTTGTGTTTGGCCAGTTTGTGTTAGGTGGCGAATCGCATCTCTGCATGTCTGGCAGACATATCAGTGTGGATGACGGATCACCACCTCAAGCTGAACCTCGGCAAGACGGAGCTGCTCTTCCTCCCGGGGAAGGACTGCCCGTTCCATGATCTCGCTATCACGGTTGACAACTCCATTGTGTCCTCCTCCCAGAGCGCTAAGAACCTTGGCGTGATCCTGGACAACACCCTGTCGTTCTCAACTAACATCAAGGTGGTGGCCCGTTCCTGTAGGTTCATGCTCTACAACATCCGCAGAGTACGACCCTGCCTCACACAGGAAGCGGCGCAGGTCCTAATCCAGGCACTTGTCATCTCCCGTCTGGATTACTGCAACTCGCTGTTGGCTGGGCTCCCTGCCTGTGCCATTAAACCCCTACAACTCATCCAGAACGCCGCAGCCCGTCTGGTGTTCAACCTTCCCAAGTTCTCTCACGTCACCCCGCTCCTCCGCTCTCTCCACTGGCTTCCAGTTGAAGCTCGCATCCGCTACAAGACCATGGTGCTTGCCTACGGAGCTGTGAGGGGAACGGCACCTCAGTACCTCCAGGCTCTGATCAGGCCCTACACCCAAACAAGGGCACTGCGTTCATCCACCTCTGGCCTGCTCGCCTCCCTACCACTGAGGAAGTACAGTTCCCGCTCAGCCCAGTCAAAACTGTTCGCTGCTCTGGCCCCCCAATGGTGGAACAAACTCCCTCACGACGCCAGGACAGCGGAGTCAATCACCACCTTCCGGAGACACCTGAAACCCCACCTCTTTAAGGAATACCTAGGATAGGATAAAGTAATCCTTCTCACCCCCACCCCTTAAAAGATTTAGATGCACTATTGTAAAGTGGCTGTTCCACTGGATGTCATAAGGTGAATGCACCAATTTGTAAGTCGCTCTGGATAAGAGCGTCTGCTAAATTACTTAAATGTAAAATGTAAATGCTCTGTCAGGAGGAATGTGCCAAAATTCACCCAATGTATTGCTTGTGGAAGGCTACCCAAAACGTTTGACCCAAGTTAAACAATTTAAAGGCAATGCTACCAAATACTAACGGAGTGTATGTAAACTTCTGACCCACTGGGAATGTGATGAAAGTAATAAATGCTGAAATCATTCTCTCTACTATTATTCTGACATTTCACATTCTTAAACTAAAGTGGTGATCCTAACTGACCTAAGACAGGGAATTTTTAAATATCAGGAATGGTGAAAAACTGAGTTTAAATGTATTTGGCTAAGGTGTGTGTAAACTTCTGACTTCAACTGTATGAATGTATGGAGCATAATGTATTTACAGTTTTATTCAGGTTTTCAATTACTGGTGACAAATAATGCATTCCGATGATTGCATATATTGCAATGGACACCTACAATGCGTGCAAAATACTTTTTTAAAGGTTGTACTGATTATAATGAGCTAAGCTGTTTGCCAGCTATGTGTGGCGCTATGTTTGTTGACACTATACAATGCATTCTGGGTGGCACATAATCTACCAAACAAATGATTTTGGGTAAACTAACCGAAATTATCGTAGACGACACACCCCCTTCAACATGCATACTATAACCAAACAATACTCATCTTGTCTCCTTTTATCATCTTTGGTTGATGAGGACAAAAAACAAACATGGCGGCCCGCACCAAACTACCCATTGTCGGATTACTTTCGATTTTGATTAAGTGTTTTACTAAATTATTTTGATCAATGGTGAGCTCACCCATGATGTGAATTAATCAATTGAATTTAATTATAAATAGTCATTGCTATTAGCTCATTCATATTGTGGTTTCAGTTTGTCAGCTGAGAGTTATAATAATATGACCGCTTGTGTTGTCAATCTTGCCTCAGTTAGCGCTAGGACAACTGTAGCCTACATTTTTTCAGGTTTGGATGACTGTGTTATGCTGTAGCTACTTCTGTGAATGTCTGAACATTGCATCCAAAAATAATCTTCTCACATTCTGGGATATATTCGGTTTGTCTCTATGACATTCAGAGGCTGCACTACAACCTTCTATAGCCGAGGACGAGGAGACCAAAAATGTACTTTGCTTGGGAAGTAATGATTCTGTCATTATCAATTGACGTTCAACATTTCAACGTGCTATTAATACACAACATACTAACTTTAAATCAGTCAGTTTTAAGAAGGAGGGAGAAAAAATGAATTGTTATTATATTTCAAGGCTATAACCTGCCATTTAAGAAATATATAGTGAAGAATTTGTGACAAGCTATAGGCTGGCAGGAGTGCTCAGCATTTCAAATCAAATGTTATTTGTCACATGCACCGAATACAACAAGTAGACCTTAGTGTGAAATTCTTACTTACAAGCCCTTAGCCCTTAACCAACCATGCAGTTTTAAGAAAAACAAGAGTTAAGAAAAATAAACTAAAGTAAAAAATTAAAGAGCAACAATAAAATAACAATAACGAGGCTATATACAGGGGGTACCGGTACCAAGTCAATGTGCGGGGGTACAGGTTAGTCAAGGTAATATGTACATGTAGGTAGGGTTAAAGTGGCGAAGCATACAGTGCCTTTGTAAAGTATTCAGAACCCTTGACATTTTCCACATGTTGTTACGTTACAGCCTTATTCTAAAATTGATTAAATTATTTTTTCCCCTCATCAATCTACACACAATACCTCATAATGGCAAAGCAAAAACTGTTTTGTAGAATTTTTGTCTAATAATTTTTTTTTAAATAAGAAAATGTGATTTCATAACTATTCAGACCGTTAACTCAGTACTTAATTGAAGCACTTTTGGTAGGGATTTACAGCATTGAGTTTTCTTAGGTATGATGGACGCTACAAGCTTGGCACACCTGTATTTGGGGAGTTTTTCCCATTCTTCTCTGCAGATCCTCTCAAGCTCTGTCAGATTGGATGGGGAGTGTTGCCGCACAGCTATTTTCAGGTCTCCAGAAATGTTTGATTGGGCTCAAGTCCAGGCTCTGGCTGGGCCTCTCAAGGCACTCAGACACTTTTCGAAGGTGAACCTTTGCCCCAGTCTGAGGTCCTGAGCACTCTGGAGCAGGTTTTCATCAAAGATCTTTCTGTACTTTGCTTCGTTCATCTTCCCTCGATCCTGACTAGTCTCAGTCCCTGCCACTAAAAAACATCCTAACAGCATGATGCTGTCACCACCATTCTTCACCGTAGGGATGGTGCCAGGTTTCCTCCAGATGTGACACTTGGCATTCTGGCCAGTATTCAATCTTGGGTTCATAAGACCAGGGAATCTTTTTTCTCATGGATTGAGAAAGCGGGCTATCATGTGCCTTTTACTGAGGAGTGGCTTCTGTCGGGCCACTCTACCATAAAGGCCTGATTAGTGGAGTGCTGCAGAGATGGTTGTCCTTCCGGAAGATTCTCTCATCTCCAAAGAGGAACTCAAGAGCTCTGTCAGAGTGACCATTGGGTTCTTGGTCCCCTCCCTAGACCAAGGCCCTTCTCCCACGATTGCTCAGTTTGGCCGGACGGCCAGCTCTAGGAATAGACTTGGTGGTTCCAAACTTCTTCCATTTAAGAAGGATGGAGGCCACTGTGTTCTTCAGGACCTTCAATACTGAAGAAAGACACTATCCTGTCTCGGAGCTCTACAGACAATTCCTTCGACCTCATGGCTTGATTTTTGCACTGACATGCACTGCCAACTGCAGGACCTTATATAGACAGGTGTTTTCCTTTCCAAATCATGTCCAATCAATTGAATTCACCGCAGGTGGACTCCAATCAAGTTGTAGAAACATCTCAAGGATGATCAATGGAAACAAGATGCACTTGAGCTCAATTTCAAGTCTCATAGCAAAGGGTTTGAATGGGGGTGTGCTCGGTCCTCTTTTTCCTATAGTCCACAATTATCACTTTTGTCTTAATCACGCCAGGTCTCTGACCTCCCTATAGGCTGTCTCGTCATTGTCGGTGATCAGGCCACTGTTGTGTCATCGGCAAACTTAATGATGGTGTTAGAGTCGTGCCTAGCCGTGCAGTTATGAGTGAACAGGGAGTACAGGAGGGGACTGAGCACACACCCCTGAGGGGCCCCTGGGTTGAGGATCAGCATATCTCCATTATAAATAACGTACAGTTCCTAAGTAGTTTTCTGACACTTTTGTACTCTTACTTGAGACGTTTCTTAGGAGGGCTACTTTTACTTGAGTAAATTACAATCTACCCCCAAGCCACAACTTTTACTAAAGTACAGATTTTCAGTACCCTACCCACCTTTGCAAATGGGACATTGTCTTTTTACCTAATGGCTAACACCATCAGATAGAATTCATAGCAAGCAGTGCACTGGAATGACATTCAGATGAACTGGAATGAAATTCACTCTCGTGGGATGGGTGGCTCAAAGATAACTAACTGAAAGCCACACTCCCAATAAGCCATGTGTAGCGTCGATGCAGGGAGCCAGGAAGCAGGTGCAGTTAGTGAGTTTAATAATAACAAACATGGGAGCGATACAAAACAAGAGAAGCATCTGACAAAGAAACATAAACAATACTACCTAATGAATGATAACAAAATAGTGCTATATAAAGGGTAAGTAGTCAAGGGATTAATGAAGTTCAGGTGTGTCTGATGATAAGAGTGGAGTGATCTGACGGCATAGGCAGGGCTACCCTCAATGTCCAAGGTGAGGCGGAGGGATGTCGTGGGGGACGGCATCAGCCAGGGGACTGGGAACCACTGGCCTGAGGAGGGAAACATGAAAATACGGTAAGATCCGGAAGTTAGTGTGGAGTTGTAATCTGTAAGTTACCTCGTTGACCCTCCGGAGGACCTAGAATGGCCCCACAAACCGGGGACTCAGCTTCTCACAGGGCAAGTGAAGTGGGAGGTTCCTGGTGGAGAGCCAGACACATTCACCAGGATGGAACACGGGAGCCTCACTGCGGTGGCAATCCGTCTGCACTTTCTGACAGCGGACGGCATGCTGGAGTCTCACATTGTCATCATTCAAAACCTTTTCTGTGCGCCTGAACCACTCGTCCACCGCAGGATCTTCGGTCTGGCTTGGAGGAGTCCACGGAGCCAAAGCTGGCTTATAACCCAGAACACACTGGAAGGGTGTCAGCCTGGTGGAAGAGTGGCACAATGAATTCTCTGCGTATTCAGCCCAAGGAAGGAATCGGGCCCATTCCCCCTGCCGGTTCTGGCAATGGCACCTCAGGAACCTCGCCAGCTCCTGTTTCATCCTCTCCACCTGCCCGTTAGACTGAGGCCGGTACCCAGAAGTGAGGCTGACCATGACCCCAATGGCTGTCTCTCTGCTCCTGTGGAACCCTGGTTAGAACGTACCGGACACCATTGAAGCTGGTGCCCCTCCTGTCCACATTAAGGACAGAGCCCCAGCTGTCTACGACGGCATCGCTCTGCCGCGGACAGACATGTGGCCCCGACCTCCATGGGTTCAGTCTCTGACTCAGAATGATCAACGGAGGAGGGAGAGAGGTGATGGGGGTACCGGCGCTCCCAAAGAAGTTTATCCAGATGGATGCCCATCGCGATGAGGGCATCCAAGGATAGGTGGTCGTCTCGGCACGCCAACTGCATCTGGACCTCTTTGCACAATCCTATTCTGAATAGGGTGCAGAGCGCTGGCTCATACCATCCACTGGATGTTGCCACTGTCCGAAAGGTGAGCGCGTACTCCGCGTTGTCTGGCCATCCTGCCGTAGTTGTAGTAGGCACTCACCCCCTCTCTGCTATGGTGGATGGTCGAAGACGCACCTGAACAGAGCTATGAACCACTCATAGGAGGGGCTTCATCACAGTCACACACCTATATTTTAGCTTTAATTAGCTATAAAAAACGACGTAAAAATTCTCTCAGCTTCATGGCAAAATGTGTAGAATAGCATGAGATTATCTTTTAAACAACAATTTTCTCTTCACAGGAAGTTAGCTGTCCCCCCACCTCAATCTCTTTAGGCCCACCCACCAATTAATTTCTGGCTATGCTACTGGTGTGTGCGAGTGTATGACAATTCCAGCCATTTGCGTGGAGTGGATCAAAGCTCCTCACACCCAGGGTAGAACCTCCTCAGGGAACCAATTGGCTGGCCTGGGATCAGCCAAAAAGCCACCCACCTCTATTACCCATTTGTGGGGCTGAGCCATAGCCCCAGTCTGCCCACTGATCCCAGAACCCCTGCCAACACTGCCCTGGCAGCCACCTTTGAAATCCCAGCAAACCCCCACTTTACCTCTGCAGTGGTCAGCAATGTCAACTCCGCCCTTTGAATGTGTGTGTGTGTGCCTCAGCAGGGAGGTGTGATCTGGGGGCTGTGTACTGTGTTGCTATGTAGCTACCACAAATTAGAGGCATAATAATTTATAACGTACAGTGAGGCGAGTGGAAAAGGAGGGAAATTGCAAAAAAAACATTATACATGGTAATTCTCTCAAGTATTAAGACTTTTTCGCTTTATAGATATGTTGGGGATTTGATTGTTTCTCACTTGTGTTGTAGCCTGCAGCTCTTTCTTTGCCCTTTTGCAACTTACTCTGAAAACTCCCAGAGGCTTCAGTTGGAGAAGTTTTAAACTCTCTTTTACTCTCTCTTTTATTCTCTCTCTCGCACACTCACTCCTCTCCGCTCAAACCAATAGTCAGACGGGAGCACACACACAGCCACACATGCACAGGATGCAAACAGAGTGCAGCCCAGGACCAAGATAGACAACCGAGAGAGAGAGAGAGAGAAATCCTCTTCTCTACCACTGAGTTTAGTGTGAGGAGGTTCAAGCAATGTATTCTGACTGAGTGGACTGCATTTCATACCATGGGAAGACAAACTGAAATAGAAGAAGAAACCAACAAACACTATCTGTAAAGGACCACATTTCATACTGGATTATTGGGCTTTCCTCTCTCAATCTTTGGCATGGTGATGTCCTAGATTACCAGCACTGAATTGAAGAGGCTGCTTGTTCTGGACCACAGTGGACTTTGAGGGTCATTCTTTGAGTGTGAGTGAGTGTGTGTGTGTGAGCGGGATCATGTCAAAAGGACATTTCACTCGCCTGTTGAGGGGACTTTGGGTACTGTGGCTGTGGCAAGGTAAGTTCACACTTACGCTCTCTCTCTCTCTCTCTGTCTGTCTGTGTCCTCTGGTTGCCCTCGACCCAGTTTTTGTCCACTTACTGTGCATCTGGACAGTAACAGCTTTAACAGCCAAGCTTCAAATGAAACTGAAGCCTGATTGTGTGCATATGATTCCATGATGATAGCTGATTTATATTATGTCAATTATGGTGAATCTTCACCAAAATGTTATATTTTCAGAAGTAGATTTTAAAGGCTACATGTATTCATTTATATGTTATTTAATTCACTGAACTGGGTCATGATTTCAGATGAAAGCCTACTTTCATTGTTTATTTATTTAATTTAATATTTACTTGAGGAATCAGAATACAATGCAGCACCATGAATTTTGATACAATATTTTCCCATACAGTTTTCATGATCTTTAAAACATATATTTAACATGGATTTAAAAAATGTATGAGCACATTTTATTTTTATTTTTATTTCACCTTTATTTAACCAGGTAGGCTAGTTGAGAACAAGTTCTCATTTGCAACTGCGACCTGGCCAAGATAAAGAATAGCAGTGTGAACAGACAACACAGAGTTACACATGGAGTAAACAATTAACAAGTCAATAACACAGTAGAAAAAAGGGGAGTCTATATACAATGTGTGCAAAAGGCATGAGGAGGTAGGCGAATAATTACAATATTGCAGATTAGCACTGGAGTGATAAATGATCAGATGATCATGTACAGGTAGAGATATTGGTGTGCAAAAGAGCAGAAAAGTAAATAAATAAAAACTGTGGGGATGAGGTAGGTGAAAATGGGTGGGCTATTTACCAATAGATTATGTACAGCTGCAGCGATCGGTTAGCTGCTCAGATAGCTGATGTTTGAAGTTGGTGAGGGAGATAAAAGTCTCCAATTTATATATCTACATATACATATATCTAAAGCACATTGCTTTGAAACTATCGCTGAGAATCAGATTTCTCAAAAACATAATCTAAGGTGAACTGCTTTTTCTGCGCTGTTTACCAAGGTGTTAAAGGATAGCTTAAACACTTACAAAAATATACATCATGTGTGTTTGACCTGTCTTTAACAATTTGTTGCTAGTCGACTCATCCAAAGTTGGAACAAAGCATACAACGGAATGATTGCATACATAATCAGTGATCAAATGAACTAGCGAATAGCTTGTTTATTTATTCTTTACCTCTAGGGCTGTCGTCTAACCTTTGAATTGCTGAAATGTTGAAATCACTGTATCAGAAGTTGTTGAAACTTTGAGCAGGTAACCACCATTTAAGGGGCAGTAGTTAAAAGCATCCAATGGTTCACACCAGCTGATTTGCTTTCGAAATTGTATTAAACTTGTCTGACATGAAGTTCAATTCAGAGAACAATTGACTGTGCCTCTAACTGTGTGTCTATCAGAAAGAGCATGGAGTGGACATTAAGTTACGAGAAATATGCTGAGGACTTTAGCAATGATGCAACTTGTTGATGAAAGATTAAAATCCTTGCAAAAAGTCCCATATTTAAAGTTATATTATAACCTTGTAAAAAACTGCTTACTGAAATTAGATTAGTGAAGAATAAGTCTGTTATCAAA
Source organism: Oncorhynchus keta (assembly GCF_023373465.1). Taxonomy (NCBI): domain Eukaryota; kingdom Metazoa; phylum Chordata; class Actinopteri; order Salmoniformes; family Salmonidae; genus Oncorhynchus; species Oncorhynchus keta. The sequence goes on along the minus strand of NC_068430.1, from coordinate 50,644,846 downwards.
GGCTATCATTCTCTCTCTAGAGAGACAAACAGCATAGTAAGCCCAGGAGTCCTTCTTGAAAAGCCTTCTTGAAAAGCCTTGCATGGTTCCCCAGGAGCAGGGGAGCGTGGTCCTGGAACTAATATTGCCATTATAGTAATAGATGGAATAACAGGCCACTACCATTAACTGACCCTACCTCAGGATAGCGTTTAGAGTTGATTTTCCTCTCAGCAGCCTTGGGGGAGACAAGCATTTAGCCCGTCAGGGCCCGTTAAGGTGATGCGCGAGGAGACGGCGGGAGGCATCTGCCCACTAATAATCACCGTAATAGATTGGTATTTGAAAAGCTGTTTTTCATTTGCTCAGTCAAGTAGTAGACAGGAGCTTTTGAGTCCCTGGGCCCAGACCCATGCCATGAGTCTAGTTTACACCACAACCCAAGGGACTGTTTCTCATTGTTTGTAGATCAAAGGTGTTATCCAAGGAACTTCCATTCACTTTCATTAATGGTTGGACATACAGTGAGCTCTAAAAGTATTGGGACAGTGACCATAATTCCAAAAGGTTTATGAAGTGAGACAAAAATGATTGGTGTGAAAATCACACAATTAATATAGGATAAGAATCCACAGCACACAATTAAGTAAGCAATTATGTTATTTAGATCCATATACAGTGAGATCCAAAAGTATTGGTACAGTGACACATTTTTTGTTGTTTTGGCTCTGTACTCCAGCGCTTTGGATTTAAAAATAATATAATGACTATGAGGTTAAAGTGCAGACTGTATTTGGTCCCACACTCATAGCACGCAATGATTACATCAAGCTTGTGACAGGTGGTATGTTAGTCTCATCACAATGCCACGCAAACAATGCAACACTACTTATTTCGAAGGGTTTCTATATAAATACCAAATAATTTCTGGGTAACAATAAAGTACCTTAGCGTAAAAGATTTCCTTTTAAATGGACAAGAATATCTTTTTAGCAAAAACATTTTTTCTCAAGCAAGACTTTTGCTAGGACTGGCTGGGAGTGGTCTTAGTGGGGAGGGGGAAACTGAAAACTTGCTATTATTAGCAGACATGTTTGGAACTCTTTTTGTTATTGGTCTGTTAACCAATTACCACATGGTGATGTCTAATGGAAAGCCGAAACTTTGCCCATGCCAACCTGCTGATTAGAAGGTCCTTTGTAGAGTGTATTTTCAATCAGCAAATGTCAGGAAATAACACTAATCAAATTTGTTCACCCTTTTCAGTGTTTGTTTTATCAGCTCTTGTACAATATGATATAAAACACAGGAAAAACAGAACGTTGACTGCACTGGGCCTGCACTAGACTAAGAATCTTCCATATTGATTCAGACTTTTGGGCAACTCTACCTTAACGTTGCAACAACACAGCAACAATGTCCAACAATGTCAATACTTGGCTTATTTACATAATTCCAAATGATCTCACCTTTCTCTTAGTTGTACCCCCCTCCCCTCCTCCTGAATCATATTGGCGAGATATGACTGAGCAACCCTGGGTTTAAATTAGACTAAATAGAATCAAATAGAACCTTGCATGTGATAAACACCATATCATATGAGAAAATCCTTGACACCCAGCAACTGTTAGAATTTCACCAAACCCAAACAGTAAGAATTAAAGAGATAGTTCACCTATTTGACAAGTAAACTATCTATTTAAGATGAAAACAACCCACCAATTAGCTCTAGCCCCATAACATCAATAGACAATCAACTTCCCCCTCTCTCGCTCTGTTATCTTCTCCACTGTGCTCTGTATAAGTAGCCCAGCATGCATTGCATGTCAGGTGCTGACTGTTGCTCTTAGGGATTGTTTCAAACTTTTAAAAGTTGGATCTCTGTTTTATATCCCTGGCCCTGAGTGAAACATCCCTATTAGAGTATATTCAGTAGAACCACCCTCCTGGTGCAAAGTACAAGTCTTGCAAGATGGAGGTAGCATTAACCATACAAATAGAATTACTAGAATGGACATACATTTTTTGTAAATTAAATTAATTATGTTTATACGGCCTAAAGACCCTCCTGCTGTAGAACTTACATGCAAATGACAGAGTGAAAGCACCAATCAGAGCTCGTGTAGACTTGCAATAACAGCCACTGAATTCTCAGAGCTCAGAATCCCGATTTCATCCCTGCCTTTCATCCCTTCCATCCCTAACATTCCTATCACCCTACTCATCTCACTAACCCATCTGACCTCATTCATTCAAATGTATATCACCTGTGTATATATTTATATAACAGTAGCCACCGTCTGGTTCCATAACGTCACTGGAATTTTTGATGGTAAGCTCCTGCCTTCACCACAGTGTCTGTGGGTGAATATTGGTAGTGTTTGGAGAAAGGAATGTACGGAGTACTGTTGGGTTAATAGGAGCCAGAGTGAACCACAAGGGAACTGGCAGGCCTTATTGGAAGAACCCCCCTTCATCCCTTGACTAAATAAACAGGGCCGTCGGATTAAGTCAGGTTTAACTTTGATGAAAAGACAACAATGGGTGGCTATACGACTTGAGGGGACACTGGAGATGGGGAAAAAACAAAACCGACCTGGTGCCCCCTGTGAAACACCCTTAAACCCGTGCAGAAAGACATCTCAGTTTGACTGACTTTGTTGTTTCCAGTGAGGATGTCTTTGAGAGGGAGAGAGTGTGAATGGCTGAGGCTGTAACAGCTTGAGGAGATGAATGGCTGTTGGTACATTGAAACTTATGCGTCCCAAATGGCACCATATTTCCTTTATAGTGCACTACTTTTGACCAAGGCCCTTAGGGCTCAGGTTAAACATAGTGCACTATATAGTATATAGGGTTCTATTTGGGACACGGTGTTGTATTTACTGACCACACAGACCGTCCCGTAGATAGGAGGTATGATAAGAGTATGTAAGGTCATTGTGTATTACCTGATTTACCTGATTTAATAAAGGCAAGTAAAAAAATATATATAATTTGATATGATAAACATGTTAGACCAAAGTCACATTTGATTTAAGCTGCTAAGCTTCTATTACAGCATGTTGGATGACTGTCATTCATATTCCATTCACCCAGTTCAATGTAACATCGTAGTTGAGGCTACTACACGAAACATACATTTTCCCTATGCCCATCATGAGGTTGCTACAACCTAGCCTATGAATGAACATTTACAACATAGACGCACACAGGTCGAGAGAAACATTTGAGATGACAGACAATGACACGTGGACAGACTAACACATTCAATACCGCCTTGCACACTCTTGCCTGCAGTAGCGTATATAGGATGTAATCATTATTCCAACAGTTGTAAACAAGAGTTCCTATTGGAGAAATGCAGGTATGTTTATACCCGTTTCGTTTGCTTCCGTTTAAGAAGTGTTTTTCAACAGAATCGGCAGAATGAATATATCCCTGATCACAGCAGCCAAGTTGTATTCATTCTAGCTTCTATGCACTCTTCTCCTCTCACCTTTTCCCTTCGTTTGTGGACTTCAATGAACAACACATCAGCTGTACGTGACCAAGCGAAAAAACCTTTCCAAGCCAAACCATGTCATAACCGCTACACACGGCCTACATCGTTGTTCCCATATTAGCTAAAGTAACGTCCTAGTCAACGTAGCTAATATAACGTTAGTAAACCCGCTACAATCATGCAGTAATGTTACAGTGTACAGGCAGTAAGCAATTACACCAGAGGGCCCCCGGTGGCAATAAATTAATAAAACAAAAAGCTTACCGTGACTTGGAAGAGTTCCAGTGCGGTGTTGGATAGTCATAGCCAGCTAGATAACATAGCATCCCTCTGTTTGAGCCGGGTGGTTGAGTAACTAAACTAGTCAGCTGCATTTGCTAGCTAAGTAAGTGAAACTGAAAGTGATTTTATTTTACGAAATCTCTCTCTCGCTTGCTTCTCCTGCATTTAAGAAATTAATTTGTTGAAAACTGTTCTACTATTGTCTTTCTCTTTGAGGCAACTACTCACCACATTTTATGCACTGCAGTGCTAACTAGCTGTAGTTTATGTGTTCAGTACTAATTTCATTCTCTGGTCCTTTGATTGGGTGGACACCATTTCAGTTCATGCTGCAAGAGCTCTGATAGGTTGGAGAACGTCCTCCGGAAGTTGTCATAAATACTGTGTAAGTCTATGGAAGGGGGTGAGAACCATGAGCCTCCGAGGTGTTGTTTTGAAGTCAATGTACCAAGAGGAGGACAGAAGCTAGCTGTCCTCTGGCTACACCATTGTGCTACCCTACAGAGTGTTATTGAGTCTACTGTAGACCTTCATTGCAAAACAGTGTGTTTTAATCAATTATTTGGTGACTTTAATATATTTGGTATAGTTTTATCTAAAAAGGATCACTTTTTCTATGTTTTACCACTTTTATTTGTATGAAATACACTGAGGAGGATGGTCCTCCCCTTCCTCCTCTGAGGAGCCTCCACTGATGGATAAAAGAGCACATGGGAAATGCTGAGTAAGCTTCAGGCAAACATTACAGAACGTTGAAGATAGAAATGTCATGAATAAAGCTGACATGATTCCTGATTCTACATGTCAGAGATGCATGTTTGTTTTACATGTTATATTTCCATCAGTGTTGTGTACTGCTGAATGCACAACATTCCCACTGAGTACACACTGGTTGAATCAATGTTGCTTCTATGTCATTTCAATGAAATTCCGTTGAACCAATGTGGATTAGATGTAGAATTGATGTCTGTGCCCAGTATGCCGAGTATCAATATAGTGGAAATGTTAATGAGTTAGAAGCCTTGTCCCTATGAGGATACCTGGGGATATTTTTTATCCATCTGTACATGGGCGGTGAGATACTTCCCTCTATTAAAGTGTTGCTGCTATTATATCACTGATCCTTGCTGTGGAGGCCAACGCAGCAGTGTCTGAAAAAGCAGCTGTGCTTGATGGGGCCGGGGCCAACTCAACCTGGGAGACAGAGTGTATCTGCACTGTACCACTCAACTTAAGCTTCTCACACACTGACGGACGCCCACACACACACTAACGCATACATGCAGGCACACATGCACGCACACACAAATACAGGCAGATGCACATATGCATTACAGACGCATGCATGCACGCACATACACAAACACACGTGAATGACGTGGATGTCGATTAAGGCACCTCTCTGATTCAGAGGGATTGGGTTAATGTGGAAGACACATTTTGGCTGAAAGCATTCAGTTGTGCAACTGACTAGGTATCCCCTTTCCCTTTACCCCCCCAGTAATCAAGGGACTGGGAGACTCATTACACCAGACAAAGAAGCTTCCGCTTTTCCTTCCGACCAACTGTACCTCATCAGACCCCGGACACACACTCAAAAAAGAGAAACAAAGACAGATGAGAAAGTAAAAAAGAGAAAACATTCTGAAATCCATCCAAAAGAAATGAGTCGTAAACATGGCTTTTTCATCAAGTTTGCCCTAATCAAGAGGCAGGTGTTAGCTCCACACAAAGCCATGTAGCAGTGTCTGAAGGAGCTATTCAGGGACAGTTAAAGTGGGTTTTCTCATCTAAGCATTGGAGCAGTAAGGCGAGCAGTGAGAGAAAAAGAGAGAGAGGCAAACACACAGAACAGTGGCCACAGGCACTCGAGTCTGACAGCAGGCTGGCTGAGAGACTGGCTGGCTGGCGTCGAGCACTCAACTCCCCCACAAGACGTGGGTGGCGGATTAAAAACCGCCTGGATCCTACCTCATGTGTGTTTGCACCTAGACAGATCCAAATAGAGAGGTACATAAAAAGTATTTGCGCTTGGCCTCCAGTAGTTGGCGGATGAGACATGAGATGGAGAAGCCCGAGTTGCCAAACCCTAATCACAAACACAAACAAACAAATAGGAGCCCAGAGTTCCATCATAAATGGCATCCCTTTTATAAATCAACGTCTGCAGTGTGTAGGATTGATCCTGTGATGGAATTTCCAGGGAGGTAGATAGATGACTTAGGCTGGGGTTCAGACATGCCTGTCTTTCCGGATGGCAGCGGTAGGTCTGATCGACCAGGGTAATGTCCCAAATGGCACCCTATTCCCTTTATAATGTACTACTTTACTACTTATGGGCCCTGGTCAAAAGTAGTGCACAGTCTCTTAGCGTCTATTAAAGTGTTGCTGCTATTATATCACTGATCCTTGCTGTGGAGGGTAACTTTGGAATGCAGTCTATGGGTTAGACCACACTTGATTCACTGCATTGTCTCCTGGAGTTTCTAACTGTGACCACAAGCTGGTCAGATACAACAGGTGAGGCCATTGATGAGCAGAGGCTCAGTGGCAGTGCACTGGCACCCTCCATAGGTTACAGCCAGGACTGGTAGTCAGCCAGAAATTACATTAATTTAAGGTACAATCTGCAATTTGTGCAGCTGTTGGTCATTTCAACTAAATAGTCAATTCGGGATTGAATCATGCATTATTTATGGCTATGTGTTTGATGGCTATAACAATTAATTATACAGCCATCACTTCTGGAAGAAAATAAGTTATAAATACCTCATGAGATTACTATTCCAATAGTTTTACCAGATCATAACCTAAAGTATAAGGTTGTTTTACTCCATTTTCTTTGTTAACAAACAATGCATAGCTTCAAAACATGTTCAATACTACAAGTTTCATTTCATGGACAGTCAGTCCTTGCATCCATAGCTCCAAATTGAAAGTGGTTGGTTTAAATGTCTCCCCATTCCTAAGCTTCATAGCAAACCAAGGAGTCGCTGAATAACAAATTAGAATATGCCCCTGACCACAGGTGAAGAATCAGTGGTATTCATTGAATTAAGAAACAACTACCTTAATAATCTAAATTAAGAAAAATGTATTGTTGTAAACCTGTGGAAAATAAAACTACTACATTACCTTGTAACAAGTCATGCAATAACACCCCTTTTAGACTAAGTACAATAATTTAAACCCCAGGTTGTACAATTTAGTTTTTAGAAAGCACTTTTTTTTTAACTTCTATTATTTTGGTAAATGCAACCATATGTCCCATTGGAATGAGATCCAAGGAAGGAGAGAAACAGAATGACTGCTCACCTGAAAAACACTAGAAAGATTTGGCAAAACAGAGGCCTGAATATTACACCCTAAAAGATTCTTCAGCCATATCTCATAAGTCCTGTCCATTCAATAGAGTGTGGTGATTCACATTTTCTCTACTAACTTAAAACAGACTTGTCAGATGACCAAAGAGGAACAAATTAATTAATCCTGATTAGTATTTCAGCAAAGACCTCTCTAGGGAACAAAATGAGTCAATTTGACGGTGGTGCTCGCCAATAATGGAGACAGAGAATAAACAAATACATCTTCAGGGAGGGAAAATTGCAACCATGTGTCATGTGTCAATGTGCAGCGGTTAAGACGGAGTCAGGCGCAGGACACAGAACTGCGTAAAATATATACTTTACTCGAAAAGAAACAACAAAATTTCCATGCAGGGAAAACACACCAGCTTACAGAAGTCTTGAACACTAAACAAAGAACAAACACGCACAAAACCATGTGGGAACTAGAGGGTTAAATAGGGAATATATTATAATATAATGGGAACCAGGTGTGTACAATCAAGACAAAACAAATGGAAAAAGAACGTAGATCGGTGGCAGCTAGAAAGCCGGTGACGACGACCACCGAATGCTGCCCGAACAAGGAGAGGCACCAACTTTGGCGGAAGTTGTGACACCATGTTTATTCTGCTTTGGACAATTATTTTCTATATTAACGAATGTACTTTGATCACTATTTCCCAAAAAAAGTGCCTCAAGACAAAAATCTCCCAAACCAAACATCATGCTGAGCAGAGAGAGTATCTAAGTGAGTCTCGCACAATGCCTATAAGGCAGCTTCAATGACACGCAGAAACCATTCCAACATCTAAGGAACAAACATCCCCTGGCTGACATTGACACAGAAAATAAAAGCTGTCCAATTACTCTCCGAAAGATTTAAAAGGAAGTAGATTGGCTGATTTTGAATAAACATTGGTTTCTCTCCAATCAAAGAAGTAGCTGAAAAGTGCCATCTAGTAGGATGCCTTGGTGGCGACTCGGGCAGCGAAGTGAGCTTTATCTGGGACAAACATGGGACATAGAGACGAACCTCCGGTAGCTGAACCAGAGAACATCCATAAAGCTGTCCACAGGGCCATGACAAAGCCCACCAACCCCCGGGGTGGTGGTAGAACAGACAGACAAATCAAATCAAATTTTATTGGTCCCATACACATGGTAAGCAGATGTTAATGTGAGTGTAGCGAAATGCTTGTGCTCCTAGTTCCGACTATGCAGTAATATCTAACAGTAATCTAACAAATCCACAAATACCTTTTACACACAAATACACACAAATGTAAAGGGATGAATATAATATGTACATAGGGACAAAGAAAGGGAGAGCGAGAGAGGGACAAAGAAAGAGAGAGAGCAAAAGAAAGAGGGGGGACAATATAAGGACACAGAGAGAGAGAGAGACAGCAGAGCGACAAAAAAAAGAGAGAGCGGCGAATAGGGACTAAGGGACAGGAAAACAAGACAGAACAAGAGGGGAACAGATATAGAAAGAACAGGGTGGGTGAGGGAAAACTAGTGGGTGTCAATGGAGACTCATCCCCTTGTTGTTTGACATTTGGCTGGGGAGACTGAAACCTGAGCCATAGCGTCCTATTACCAATGAGTTATCTCCGTGCTGGATATCATTCCCTCTCCTCACGCTCGCATCATTTGGGTTCAATCAAAGAAATCAACTCGGACACGATTGTCTTGGTCTCTGTTAAAATTGTGGGCCTTGCTCCATCCAAGGCAGGCCAATCGATGCACATAAACGGGTACATAGGTACATCACCATGTGTGGCTATAGCAGTCAAAAGAAAGAAAGAGATTGCAGATGTACATGCGTCAGATACCGTATGTTGATAAAATTGAATAAAATATATTGCTTTTGATAGGAGTAAATGTACCATGCTGTCATGTTAGTGTGTGCTACTCTTGATTGAGCTATGATAATTCCAACACAGTGAAAGTACATAAAAAGTGTCAAATCATGTCTAAAACTTCAATTTCACAATGTAGATATCACACACACACACACACACATATCGGGAAAATGTGAGTTGGAGTTGGAGCTCAGCTGCTGGCTGATAGATGTGTCAAACCTAGAAAAGGTCCTCTTGGTGGATGTGGCCACGGTCTGATTCAAATCTATATATGGCCTGTAATGGAGCCCATCACATCTCATTACATGGACAGTTACAGAAATGTGAACCCTCAAACTGCTTCCAGTCAACCAAATCTTGTTTGGACCTGAAACGCCCAGGGAGTGAATATCTTCCTTTGGCTATTAGTTGTTCTGTGTGTAACCCCTGATTTATGATGGACGAGGTTGATAATCATCTTCTAAGCGTATTATTTTGTGTTTCTGATTCGGATAAATAGTATGGGGTAAAAATAAACTGTGACAGAGTGATAACCGGGAGTGTTCTTATTTTTCTTGGTTCTAGCTGATCTTGTGTCGGGTAGTAAGCTCTGGGAGGTACCCATAGCCCTCTTTGGATCTTTCTCCAACCACACGACTAGCCTGGAATGGGAGCCACAGTGTCAGTATCCCCACCTGCAGGACGGCATCAGAATCACAGCCGACATTCCCCCAAGACTGGAGGGCAGCTGGGTGTCAACAAGGCAAGTGTTGTCCAAATCAAGTTTAGAACGGTACAGGCTATTTCCTGAATATGTACCATTTATGTCTATCACGTCCATTGCAATATAATGATGAATATGGGAAACCCTTCCACAACTGTCACCTTTTTTGTCTTTGTGGAGGTGTGCTCGGTCAATGAGCCTAAAGGTGATTCAGAAGGTTGTTGTTTGCATAAGACACCTAGATAATTAATTATTTCATCACATTTCATTCAAATCAAACAATCATCCATCCAGCTAACTGCTAAAATGGAACTGACAACCCTTCAACCTCTTTCTCCCGAGTAGATGCGAAGTTCGGCCTGGACCTGAGTTCCTGACCCGTTCCTACACCTTCTACCCAAGCCACCTGTTCAAAGCCCTGCAACACTACTACACTGACAGTGGGTGCGAGGAGCCCGCATACTCTCTGGTGGTCCGGGGCAAGCTCCGTCTGCGCCAGGCTTCCTGGATCACCCGTGGTGCCACCAAGACGGAGCACCACCTCCACAAAGTGGGCATTGTCATCCACAGCCCAGGCGCAATGCACCAGCTGGCAGCCCGTCTACCCTCCGTGTGTGTAGGCCTCACCTTGGGTGGCATGGTACCCGGGCGCCTGTACGAGCTGTACAATGCCCGGGCAGGGAGGGACTGTCTGGGTGCCTCAGGGTACTCGATGATGGAGTTGGGCTTGGTGAGAGTGGAGACCCAGCATCAGCCCCATGGAGGTCTGGTTCAGGAGCTCTTCCTTGGGGACGTGCACACAGACTGGACCCAGAGGACATACTATCGACCAATGGGCTACCAACAGCCACTGCAGAATGCTATGGTGAGATTACGGACTCCCCATTAATATGATACATGTAGATCAAGGCAGGGATTTTATTCACATGTATTTCAAGACATTGTAAGTGAATTTGGTCATTCTCTCTCTATCCATTCTTCATCTGATGCTGAATAACTTCCAGTGATAAACTAACTAACTGAAACATAAAACAGTGTCCCAATCTCCAAACAAGCATACTCTTTATGGTCAACACAAGGCTTCATATTATACTAGGCTTCATAATAGCCTGGCATTTTGGATGACAGTTCTACTGTATAACCCTAACCTTTCTATATCTATTTCCACCAGCACCACATCCACCCCTGCCCAGCGTGCGCCTTGCTGTTCCGGGCCTCAGAACAGCGCCCCCCCGTGTTACCCCATGTCCCTGCAGCAACGCCTCTGTCCTTGAACGGCCGATGGGTGAGCCAACGTTGCGAAGCCCGGCCCGCCGTCCTCTTCCTCACCCGAGACTTCACCTTCCGCCCAGATGAGCATTCCTGGGAAGGCCTCTACCGCCACTACTCGGAACCCACTTGCAGCCAGCCCACCTTCACCCTGCGGGCTTCAGGCCACTACGCCCAGGGAGGCCCCTCAGCCAAAGTGGCGGGAGGGACTGAGTTCGTCTTCAAGGTAACCCGGGCCAGAGTCACCGTTCTGGAAGGGGCCACGGCCAGGGTGCTCAACGAGACTAGGCGGGGCAGCTGCGGGAAGGCGGGGGGGTGGGAGGTGGGAGTGGAGCAGGACGTGACCCCCACGGATGGGTGTACCGTCCTGGGGATCAAGCTGCCGCACAAGGAGTATGAGCTGTTCAAGACGGAGCTGGACCATCGACGGCGCACTCTGCTGTTCATCGGGGAGAGGCCGACGGATGGCTCCAGCCCTGACCGGCCCCAGAAGAGGCCCACGTCTTACCAGGCCGCCCTGGTGCATTGTTGCGAGGAAGACACCCCCACGTCGCAACGCCACACCAACCAGCTCAAGCTACTAGCTAGTGGAACCAATAACCTACCACAGCTCCCTTTCTTTGTCCTAGTACTGGTCTCTTTACTGTGGGGTTGGTACTGTGTGTTCTAGAGACAAACTCAACATTGGAGAAGAACACACAAATGATGGTGGAGCTGCTCGTGGTCTATAAGGAAACTCCATGTGCTCCTCCTCAATATCAAGATAATGCCAGACCACATAATAGATGGCCAAAGCCATCTTCAAGAAAACTGTACATAGACTGTCAGTGTATCCATGTTGCATATCTATCATATTATATGTGTCTCATTTTGTTTTCTTTTAAACCGGAGATGCCTTTTGGCAAATGTTTAAGTCACATAAGCGTTCCTTTTCTAAAGAGTGGCAGATTCAGACTTAGGAAAGACGTGCGTTTCCTATGTACTTCTCAGTATTTGGTATTCAGACTTACCTTATTCCGTCACGTAACGCTCTCTGCAGGTGTGGCTACCTTCCGCGCTCCCAATAAATGTAATTAATCCAGTGAAAACCCTCCCCTCTTGCTGGCCAACAGATTTTCTCATGGAATTTTCATTCAATAGGGTTTTCACATAGAGAATGATAGAGGCTTCTAGCTGCCAAAAGGCCATATAAGCATGGGCAGCACCATTGAGGGCTTCCACCATTTTAATGTAGTCAACTTGGTGGGACTTCCAACTTCATTGGCTGATCCCTCCTGATGACCCTGTTAGAGTTATGTCCAACCAGGTCATCAGGAGGGATCAGCCAATCATAAAGAAGAAAATAGACTGCTTCGAAACGGAGCCGCCCATGCTCAAATCAAATCACATTTTATTTGTCACATACACATGGTTAGCAGATGTTAATGCGAGTGTAGCGAAAGGCTTGTAAAACATGCTATCACAGACACTATGATGGCACAGATAAAAAGATGAGTTGTCTATCTATCTCTATGGGTTTTCAGTACATTTATGTTAAGCCATTCCCAGGGTTGGAGAGTAACGGATTACATGGGGATTACTAAAAACGATAACTGTAATCCATTACGTTACCATCAAAAAATATTGTAATCAGATTACAGATACTTTTGAAAAACTAGATGATTACTTCGAGGATTACTTTTAAATTCAGAAAGGATGTTTGCGGAAAAATCTTTGACACTCATCTGTTCGCTCAATGACATTCAAATCAGCATTGAAAAAAGGCACTAGTTTAGATTTGTTCCACCTGAGCTAGTCTGACCACAAGTCAGAGACCACTATGATGACACACCAAACGTATTTGATGGATGGCGGGAAAAGAGAAGGAATAGGCTTTTGTAGGCTACAGTCCAAGCTATGTCTTACAATGGTTTGACTGCTGTCGGCATCTAAAGATTATCCAACTTGAAAAAATGCTTGGAGGTAAGGATGACAGCAGTGGTTTAGTCTACGGCGATACGAATATAACTTATTATTGATATCTACATAATGCATTGATGTGAATCACACTGCTGCTCTCTCATTTAGCTATTGGCGCCGTACGGATTGTGGTTGTTGTGGATGGCTGTTCACAAATCTAAATGTGTATTTGAACCCAATAATGGTTGAATTCTAGAAGTTTAAGCTGCCTATCAATCATTATTTTTTAAACCAGTGGACAGCCAGTAAAAAATGCGCTCGAGCAACAGCTGCACAGTGCGGATCCAAGCCTATGGAATACAAGTGGGGCTTTTTTTCTTCAGTAGTGCTCAAAGCATGCCATTCCATGAGCGCTGCATTTATTTTTCAACTCGAATCAATGAGCCCAATCAGTCCTCCATGAAAACAAAATCATAAACAACAGTGTTGAGCTAGCTAATAAATCCTTAGTTTTGGGGTCATGCACAGGTAAAACAATTTGGCTAATCTAGATTTCCATATTTCCAAGTCCTATTCTTGAAGATTAATTAAGTATAACACTTATTGGAATAACTTTTTAATGTAAAGATTTAATCATATTATTATATGTAGTAGAAAGCGATGGGTTATAAGAAACCTACATAACCAACCCATAAAGTAAAATGTAACATTCATATATGGCCAGCTATGTAAACTTTAACATTGATTTATCCTGCAAAAGATGTTGTTCAATTGGTATCATACATTTTTGTCTTCTTCAAATGCCTCTTAAGGGGAAAGTGATCTAAAAGTAACACTGTTTGAGTTTGGGTAATCCAAAAGTTATGTTACTGATTACAAATTTGGATAGATAACTAGTAACAGTAATGGATTACAATTAGAAAGTAACCTACCCAACCCTGGCCATCCCTTTAAATAGGGTGTACCTTTTAGTCCGAATTTTGTCAACAGAACATATTGCGAGAACGGGCTCTGAATATTAGTGATCAATGAGAAAGCCATCTAAATACATGCATATTCATATCCGTTTCAGCAGCAATTGGTAGACTGAAAATATTCTGATTTTGTAGATTATTTAGGTTTAGAAAATAATCTATGAATAATTAAAAAACAGGTTTGGAGAGCCTTTATGCACAAAATACAGTACCAGTCAAAAGTTACTTTGAAGAATATAAAATAAATTTTGATTTGTTTAACACTTTTTTCATTACTACATGACTCCTTCCATATGTGTTATTTCCTAGTTTGATGTCTTCACTATTATTTTACAATGTAGAAAATAGTCAAAATAAAGAAAAACCCTTAAGTAGGTGTGTCCAAACTTTTGACTGGAACTGTATATTGATTGGTAAAATGTAGAATGGTTTGGTTCATCCTGAAAGTTGCCACATTCATATCTTCAACCCATGTTAATGTTGGAAGATTAGTGTACATATAATTATATTAGGGAGAATACTGTACAATAGTAGGCTATACCCTCGTATATTGCCTGTATTAACCTGTAACGGCGTTCTTCGTTTGTGGAAAGAGAGTCGGACCGAAATGCAGCGTAGTGGTTACTCATGTCTTTAATGAAAGGAAAAAAGCGATACATGAAATAACTATACAAATATGAAAACAACAAACGGAACGTGAAACCTATTACAGCCTATCTGGTGAAACTACACAGAGACAGGAACAATCACCCACAAAATACAAAGCGAAACCAGGCTTCCTAAATACGGTTCCCAATCAGAGACAACGAGAATCACCTGACTCTGATTGAGAACCGCCTCAGGCAGCCAAGCCTATACAACACCCCTAATCAGCCGCGATCCCAAATACTACAAACCCCTAAACGAAAATACAATAACATAAATCCATGTCACACCCTGGCCTGACCAAATAATATAACAAAAACACAAATACTAAAACGTGACATAACCATGGAATTGTGTGATTACAAGCCATGCATCGGGTTCAAACTGTTACAGCTTGGTCTGTGCTCAGTCCCATAACGATTTAATTAGCCTACCTTTTCAATATTCTTAACTGTTACTAATGATCCGTGACGGAGTTTACAGAGAAAGCAAATGAAGGTAAACAAAACAATGTAATTAATTGGAATGATAATGTAGGATATACCAACTGAAGGGAACTAACAGTAAATTGGCAGTTGAATTTGTGTTGTTATTAGGCTTACTGACGGTTGATACTGATACTAACAGTAAATTGGCAGTTGAATGTGTGGTTATTAGGCTTACTGATGGTCGATACTGATAGTGGCTAATATTTAACATGAGGAAAATAGGAAACTGAGAAAGTCGGGATAGCCTAAAATAAAGACATTTGAGAGTGTTTATCCCCAACCTGGATGGTTAGACGTAACATAGTAAATGTAAATCCGGAACACTCTAATTAGTATGATACATTTCAGAAAGTATTCATACCCCTCGACTTATTCCACATTTTGTGGTATTACAGCCTGAATTCAAAATTGATTAAATAGATTTGATTTCTCACCCATCTAAACACAATACCCCATAATGACAAACTGAAAACATGTTTTTAGAAATTTTAGCAAATATAGAGAATATCTCATTTAAATAAGTATTCACAGCCCTGAGACGATACATGTTAGAATCCACTTTGGTCATGATTACAGCTGTGAGTCTTTCTGGGTAAGTCACTAAGAGCTTTGCACACCTGGATTGTACAATGTTTGCCCAATTATTCTATTCAAGATTCTTCAAGCTCTGTAAAAATTGGTTGTTGATCATTGCTAGACAACCATTTTTAAAATGGTTGCCATAGATTTTCAAGCAGACTTAAGTAAAAACTGTAACTCGGCCACTCAGGAACATTCACGGCCTTCTTTAGGAAGCAACTCAAGTAGATTTGGCCTTGTGATTTAGGTTATTGTCCTGCTGAAAGGGGAATTAATCTCCCAGTGTCTGGTGGAAAGGATACTGAGACAGGTTTTCCTCTATGTAAAAAAAAGTGTCCATTACTAAATACAAATCCTAACACAAAAACATGGTGGGAAAAAATAGGTTTACAAAATATGAAAAGTGGATGCTAGTTAGACATGATGGAGCTAAATCACTTTTAACCATGTGGACATAGATGCAAAGTTCGATAATAGTCCAATTCAGCTTCAAAACAGATTCTGCCAAGAGAGATTCTGGTCCAAAAAGCTCCATTCCGTTTCTTTTTTTTATCCTGAAAAACTCCCCAAGCATACTGTATCCATAACATGATGCAGCCACCATTATGCTTGAAAATATGGGGAGTAGTACTCCTTAATGTGTTGTATTGGATTTTCCCCAAACATAACACTTTGTATTCAGGACAAAAAAGTGAATTGCTTTGCCTCATTTTTTGCAGTATTACCTTGGTGCCTTGTTTGCAAACAGGGGTGGCAGGTAGCCTAGGAGTTAGAGTGTTCGGCCAATAACCAAAAGATTGCTGGATAGAATCCCTGAGCTGATGAGGTAAAAATCTGTTGTTCTGCGCCTGAACAAGGCAGTTAACCCACTGTTCCTCAGTCGGCTGTCATTGTAAATAAGAATTTGTTCTTAACTGACTTGCCTAAGTAAATAAACAGGATGCATTTTTTTGAATATTTTTATTCTGTACAAGCTTCCTTCTTTTCACTCAATTAGGTTAGCATTGTGGAGTAACTACAATGTTGTTGATCCATCCTCAGTTTTCTCCTATCACAGCCACTTGACACACACATCCCTGTAGTGGGATCATTTTCGTCAGCAACCGCTGAATAGCAAAGCGCAACAGTCATATAATATTACTAAAAAATATTCATATTCATGAAATCACAAGTGCAATTTTGTTAATCACCCTTGTCGTCTCAGATTTTGAAATTATGCTTTACAGCGAAAGCAATCCAAGCATTTGTGTAAGTTTATCGATAGCCTAGCATAGCATTATGTACACTTAGCATCAGGAAGCTTGGTCACGAAAATCAGAAAAGCAATCAAATTAATCGTTTACCTTTGATGATCTTTGGATGTTTTCACTCACGAGACTCCCAGTTACACAGCAAATGTTCCTTTCGTTCCATAAAGATTATTTTTATACCCAAAATACCGACGTTTGTTTGTCGCATTATGTTCAGAAATCCACAGGAAAGAGCGGTCACGACAACGCAGACGGAAATTCCAAATATTCTTCATAATGTCCACAGAAACATGTCAAACATTTTTTATAATCATTCCTCAGGTAGTTTTAAAAATATATATTCGATAATATATCAACCGAGTGTGTAGCTTTTTCCATAACAGCGGGAGGAACAATGGCCGCTTTACTCAATTGCGCACAAACTCACTCTGAGAGCCCCCACCTCTCCACTTACGCAATGTGATCCTTCACACTCATTTTTCAAAATAAAAGCCTAAAACTATGTCTAAAGACTGTTGACACCTTAGGGAAGCCACAGAAAAAGGACTCTGGTTGATATCCCTTTCAATGGAGGATAGGCATGCATAGGAACACAGAGGTTTCAAAATATGAGACACTTCCTGATTGGGTTTTCCTCAGGCTTTCGCCTGCAATATCAGTTCTGTTATACTCACAGACAATATTTTTACAGTTTTGGAAACTTTAGAATATTTTCTATCCTAATCTGTCAATTATACGCATATTCTAGCATCTAGTCATGAGAAATAGGCTGTTTACTTTGGGAACGTTATTTTTCCAAACATGAAAATAGTGCCCCCGAGCTCAGTTGAAGACTTATTGATATTTCAGCTTTTCATTTTTTATTAATTTGTAGACATTTTGAAAAACATAATTCCACTTTGACATTATGGGGTATTGTGTCTATGCCAGTGACAAAAGATCTCAATTTAATAAATAAAATAAAAATTCAGGCTGTAACTCAACAAAATGGGGAAAAAGTCAAGGGGTGTGAATACTTTCTGAAGGCACTGTATTAATTGGTGGATGCCCATCATCCATTTCGTATGATCTGTTACGAATGTGGAATATATATGATATGATACCAATTAAATTAGTTGTGGCTAAATGTAGCTTGATGGCTCGGTGGCTAATGATAAAGTTAACTCTAAAGTAAAGTTAAATGGCTAACGTTAGCTAAGCTAGGGGTTAAGGTTAGGGTTAGCTAACATGCTAAGTAGGTGTAAAGTTGCTAATTAGCTAAAATTGTCCATGATGAGATTTGAACATGCAACCTTTGGGTTGCTAGATGTTTGCATTATATACTCGCGTCTTGTGACGGCTGGCCGCCCACAACCTGCCCGCTCGACCCTATCCCCTCCTCTCTTCTCCAGACCATTTCCGGAGACCTTCTCCCTTACCTCACCTCGCTCATCAACTCATCCCTGACCGCTGGCTACGTCCCTTCCGTCTTCAAGAGAGCGAGAGTTGCACCCCTTCTGAAAAAACCTACACTCGATCCCTCCGATGTCAACAACTACAGACCAGTATCCCTTCTTTCTTTTCTCTCCAAAACTCTTGAACGTGCCGTCCTTGGCCAGCTCTCCCGCTATCTCTCTCAGAATGACCTTCTTGATCCAAATCAGTCAGGTTTCAAGACTAGTCATTCAACTGAGACTGCTCTTCTCTGTATCACGGAGGCGCTCCGCACCGCTAAAGCTAACTCTCTCTCCTCTGCTCTCATCCTTCTAGACCTATCGGCTGCCTTCGATACTGTGAACCATCAGATCCTCCTCTCCACCCTCTCCGAGTTGGGCATCTCCGGCGCGGCCCACGCTTGGATTGCGTCCTACCTGACAGGTCGCTCCTACCAGGTGGCGTGGCGAGAATCTATCTCCTCACCACGCGCTCTCACCACTGGTGTCCCCCAGGGCTCTGTTCTAGGCCCTCTCCTATTCTCGCTATACACCAAGTCACTTGGCTCTGTCATAACCTCACATGGTCTCTCCTATCATTGCTATGCAGACGACACACAATTAATCTTCTCCTTTCCTCCTTCTGATGACCAGGTGGTGAATCGCATCTCTGCATGTCTGGCAGACATATCAGTGTGGATGACGGATCACCACCTCAAGCTGAACCTCGGCAAGACGGAGCTGCTCTTCCTCCCGGGGAAGGACTGCCCGTTCCATGATCTCGCCATCACGGTTGACAACTCCATTGTGTCCTCCTCCCAGAGCGCTAAGAACCTTGGCGTGATCCTGGACAACACCCTGTCGTTCTCAACTAACATCAAGGCGGTGTCCCGTTCCTGTAGGTTCATGCTCTACAACATCCGTAGAGTACGACCCTGCCTCACACAGGAAGCGACGCAGGTCCTAATCCAGGCACTTGTCATCTCCCGTCTGGATTACTGCAACTCGCTGTTGGCTGGGCTCCCTGCCTGTGCCATTAAACCCCTACAACTCATCCAGAACGCCGCAGCCCGTCTGGTGTTCAACCTTCCCAAGTTCTCTCACGTCACCCCGCTCCTCCGCTCTCTCCACTGGCTTCCAGTTGAAGCTCGCATCCGCTACAAGACCATTGTGCTTGCCTACGGAGCTGTGAGGGGAACGGCACCTCAGTACCTCCAGGCTCTGATCAGGCCCTACACCCAAACAAGGGCACTGCGTTCATCCACCTCTGGCCTGCTCGCCTCCCTACCACTGAGGAAGTACAGTTCCCGCTCAGCCCAGTCAAAACTGTTCTCTGCTCTGGCCCCCAATGGTGGAACAAACTCCCTCACGACGCCAGGACAGCAGAGTCAATCACCACCTTCCGGAGACACCTGAAACCCCACCTCTTTAAGGAATACCTAGGATAGGATAAAGTAATCCTTCTCACCCCCCTTAAAAGATTTAGATGCACTATTGTAAAGTGGCTGTTCCACTGGATGTCATAAGGTGAATGCACCAATTTGTAAGTCGCTCTGGATAAGAGCGTCTGCTAAATGACTTAAATGTAATGTAAATGTAATATACGCACCTCACTAAAATGCTTGCCTCAAGTAAACCTTTTTGTCTTGTGTAACCTACCAAACGTAATACATCATTCTAATTTGAGTGTCCAGGACTTACGTTTACTATGTCTAGTCTATGAGACCAGGATGCCATCCTTGCAAGTTAAAAGGCCATACAATTTAAATTCTGAAAAAAGGCACGGCATTTCATAAACTTTAATGTTGGAAAGTTTATATGCTTCAGTTTTCTGGCATATGACTGGTTTCACATTTCTCTCCAGCGATTTTAAGGTTAAATATATATAAAAGTGACATTTAAATGTACCTTATTCAACTGATTACTCATTTATCAAGCTCTAATTAAGTTATAAATTACAGTGCATGGAGAATGTTGTTATCTCAATCAGAAAAAAATCTAGTAGAGGCTTTTTCCACTTGGAACCAGTAGGTTCGCTAGACCTTATTCATGGTTTCCTCACAGGTAAATGTGGTTGAATTATTAGTTAAGTCAAGGTTAGAATACAGCTATCTGTAGATACCTCTACAACACCTTCATTTATTTGATCTCCACCCTAAACGAATAGCTGGCGAATAGCAGGCTATTCTCATGCTTAACTTTAAGGTCAGAATACGGGTAGAGAAAAGTGCATAAAAAGGGAAGTACTGTATGTTCCATTTACGCACACTTAACTCGGGTCGGAATTCCACCAATAATGCAGTATATTTTCTAACAAACAAAGCACAAAAAAACAAGACCAATATTGACCAATACCTTCAAAGCACAAGCAACAGACATTCCAATCGACTTCAGGTTGTGCAAATCAGGAACTGGATATCATGGAGGAAACGCAAACTTGCGTCTTGTCAACAGGTGTTAACAAGAAGCAAATTGATTCTAATTGGTCCTGATCTATGATCTGTGTCCATTTTTGATAGGAGGAAAACCAGACATGACCAGTGCACTAATTAGACCCTAGTTCAGAATGCTTTTATACATTTTACTCACAATGTTGGAGTGCCCACAAGCGTACTGCTGCCCAATATCCTCCAATATAACATTGGTGAACTCATTGTAGAGAGAAGACATACAAACCATATTTATTGTCATTGATTTACTCATTTTGATATTAAAAAGGAAGATATTGCTGTAATTATTGCATACGCGTGTCTGTTTTTATCTTTTATGTACAGTCTGTCCTTGGAGCTTCTTTCTCTTTTTAAATATTTCCACTAGATGTGTTATATTGATTAACCATTGAACTGCATGAGAAATCATTTATATCATGATACATTAATGCCAAACTTTCAAAAGAAAAAAAAAGTTGGCTGTGAAATTAATAATTAGTCATAAATAATGATTTTGAAATTAATCATAATCATTATTAATAATGTTTAATTTTCATATCATATTCAATTATTAATCCTTAAGATAAAATAGTCACCTCAGTACTACAGTAAAGGTGGGATTCTTCCATTAAAGGAGCTTTCCAAACAATGGTCCAAGTTTGACTGCCCAGTTACTGGATAGGAGTGTTGCTATTTGAGAACTAACTGTCATATGGCTCATACATTAGGCATTGCTATGCATCTCCAACTTTTGGAGCATAACTCATAAACACAGAGCAATATCTATTTTGATGCATTTGATTAGAATGCTCACAGTTAAGCCAGCCTATAACACAATGTACCCTCCTCAGCAGAAGTGGGAAATTGTGTAACTGCAGAGAGAATGAAGGACCATGTTGAGGATGAATTAAGGCACTTCCTGTTTCCACAGGAAGCTGAACCTCAATACAGGGGCATCCCCACAAGGTCACGATTGGTTGTTTGCAAGGACGGTTAGCTAGCTCAATCGCAGTCAACAGGTAATGTGAGGGCTGTTGGTAATGCTTGTCTATGAAAGAAAAGCCTTGTTCTCTGTGGGACCAAGTTTCCACTGTGAAGAGTCAAATTCACATGTTCAGATATAGGCTTGCGTTCATCGGGAGGGTCTGTTGAACAACCCCATGGGTGAATTTTGTTTCTAGCCTCAACCTTTCTGCAGTTGTCACTCAAAAGCACATAACAGGCTTCAAGTGAGGTCAACCTTTCAGCCATGTAGTTGGGGGAGGGGTACATTTATTAATTGTAATTGGACAAGGTTAGAGTTATGGCTAGGGTTGAGGCCCTAATCCTAGCTTCATGTCCATATTCCAGCTCAATACTAAACCTAGCCTTAACCCTAACCCTAGCTTCATATCAACTCCAAGCTCAATCCTAACTCTAACCATGACCCTAAACTTAACCTTCGCTTCGCTTCATCTCCATATCTTGGTTCAACCCTTCTGCCGATGTCACTCAAAATAACATTAACTCTAGGTCAGGCTTCAAGTTAGGCCTACCTTTCTGCCATGTAGTGGGGGGAGGGGGTACATTAATTAATTATTAATTGGATTAAGGTTAGGGTTGAGGCTAGAGGTCGACCGATTAATCGGAATGGCCCATTTAATTAATGCCGATTTCAAGTTTTCATAACAATCGGAAATCGGTATTTTTGGGCGCCGATTTTGCAGATTTTTTAAATACCTTTATTTAATCTTTATTTAACTAGGTAATACAGTTAAGAACATTCTTATTTTCAATGACGGCCTAGGAACGGAGGGTCAACTGCCTTGTTCAGAGGCAGAATGACAGATTTTCAGTTAACTAGTCCATCTCTCTAACCACCTGCCTCTCATTGCAGTCCACGAGGAGCCTGCCTGTTACGCGAATGCAGTAGAAGACAAGGTGAGTTGCTAGCTAGCATTAAACTTATCTTATAAAAAACAATCAATCAATCATAATCACTAGTTATAACTACACATGGTTGATGATATTACTAGTTTATCTAGTGTGTCGCATATAATCAATGCAACGCTGGAGGATGATTTAACAAAAGCGCATTTGTGAAAGAAGCACAATCGTTGGACGACTGTACCTAACCATAAACACCAATGCCTTTCTTAAAATCAATACACAGAAATATATATTTTTAAACCTGCATATTTAGCTAAAAGAAATCCAGGTTAGCAGGCAATATTAACCAGGTGAAATTCTGTCACTTCTCTTGCTTTCATTGCACGCAGAGTCAGGGTATATGCAACAGTTTGGGCAGCCTGGCTCATTGCGAACTAATTTGCCAGAATTTTACGTAATTATGTCATAACATTGAAGGTTGTGCAATTTAACAAGAATATTTAGACTTAGGGATGCCACCCGTTAGATAAAATACTGAACGGTTCCGTATTTCACTGAAGTAATAAACAACCATATTAATGACCAAAGGCTCGTATTTCTGTGTGCTATGTTATAATTAAGTCTATGATTTGATAGAGCAGTCTGACTGAGCGATGGTAGGCAGCAGCAGGCTCGTAAGCATTCATTCAAACTGCACTTTCATGCGTTTTGCCAGCAGCTCTTCGCAAGCACAGCGCTGTTTATGACTTCAAGCCTATCAGCTTATTATTTTATTTTAATGGCTGGTGGAACCGATGTGAAATGGCTAGCTAGTTAGCGGGGTGCGCGCAAATAGCGTTTCAAAAGTCACTCGCTCTGAGACTTGGAGTAGTTATTCCCCTTGCTCTGCAAGGGCCGTGGCTTTTGTGGAGCGATGGGTAACGCTGCTTCAAGTTTTGGCTGTTGTCGATGTGTTCTTGGTTCGAGCTCAGGTAGGGGCGAGGAGAGGGACGGAAGCTATACTGTTACACTGGCAATACTATAGTGCCTATAAGAACATCCAATAGTCAAAGGTATATGAAATACAAATGGTATAGAGAGAAATAGTCCTATAAATACTATATTAACTACAACCTAAAACCTCTTACATTGGAATATTGAAGTCTCATGTTAAAAGGAACCACCAACTTTCATATGTTCTCATGTTCTGAGCAAGGAACTCAAACGTTAGCTTTTTTTACATGGCACATATTGCACTTTTACTTCTCCATCACTTTATTTTTGCATTATTTAAACCAAATTGAACATGTTTCATTATTTATTTGAGGCTAAATTGATTTTTATTGATGTATTATATTAAGTTAAAATAAGTGTTCATTCAGTATTATTGTAATTGTCATTATTACAAATACATTTTAAAAAATTGTCAGATTAGTCGGTATCGGCTTTTTTTGGTCCTCCAATAATCGGTATCGGAGTTGAAAAATCATAATCAGTCGACCTCTAGTTGAGGCCCTAACCCTAACTTCATGTCCACTCCCAGCTCAACCCTAACCGTACCCTAACCTTAACTCTAGCTTCATGTCCACATCCCAGCACAACCCGAAACCTAGCCTCTAGCCTCAACCCCAACTCTAGCTTCATGTCCACTCCCAGCTCAACCCAAAACCTAGCCCCAACCCTAGTTTCATATCAACTCCTGGCTCAACCCTTACCCTCACTTCATCTCAACATCTTGGCTTAACCCTAACCATAACCCTAACCCTGTATTTCTGTCTGAGTTCATATGTCTGTCTGTCGAGAGATAGGACAGAAGAGAGAGAGGGAGGGAGGGAGAATAGGGTGTCCTGTCTGTGATTCCTTTCTCTATTGGCTCCCGAGCGGCACAGCGGTCTAAGGCACTGCAACTCAGTGCTTGAGGAGTCACTACAGACCCCTGGTTTGATTCCAAACTGTATCACACAGGCCGTGATTGGGAGTGCCATAGGGCGCGGCACACAATTGGCCCAGCATTGTCTGGGTTTGGCTGATATAGTAAATACGAATTTGTTCTTAACTGACTTGCCTACAGTAGTTAAAAAGGTTAAATATATCAAATAAACAATGCTTCCATATTGTGATGCTAATCTTCCCCCATTGAATGCAATGTATTCACTTAGGCATCAACCCTGTGACACTTAACATTTTCCCATTGACTGCAATGTATTGACATACGCGTCAACCGTGACATCTTTTCCTATTGACATAAGCAACAACACTGTGATACTCATCTTCCACCCATTGAATGCAATGTACTCACTTAGGCATCAACCCTGTGACACTCATCTTTTCTGAAAATGAAAATTGACAGTCAGAGGCCGGGTGCTCTACAATCATCCTACTCCAACTATATTGACATGGATAATGTGGCATTTATTATTTGTCAGTATGAATGAATGGATAAAATTAGTGGGTCCTGCCTTGATGAATATATTAGCTATAGTCTTAAATTATTATTTGGAATAAACTGATAGTTAAAGCACTCATTGTCTGGGGATGACATGCTAGCTAGTATCTGCACCTGCTAGCTAGCAGCATATCTACGTGTTGTAACTAGTTAGCTATCTAGCTACATTACTAAGGTTTCTGTGTTCGAAATTAGGAGTAAATGTACAGCTTTCATTGATGGTATCATGTTTCTATAACTAGATAGATTACAACAACAAAACATCTTTACTTGACAGCAGTTTGTCGGACAGAGATCTCTCTCCAGCTGTCTACTAAGTTACCTTAGTTGCGGAGAACGTGATCAGCAGAGATGGATAGTACATAGGTTTTGATTGTTTCACAGTTTACTACTTACTCTACGATGTTTGCATTTCCAGCTAGCGAACATAAAAGTACGTTTATTATGTTTTACCTTTCAAGAATTGACATTGCCAACAAACAGAAATGTGTTCAGAAGAAATAGATATGCACAATATGAAAAAAAAGCTCCTCCCTTAACAGAGATCAATCATCTTGAAAACTAAAACAGATAGCTTGCTACAGCCCACCGCCTATTAGACTGTCTGAATGAGAAAGACTATGCACTATAGAGAATGCACTATGTTCCTATTAATTTAACTATGAACTCCAAATAATTGTTAGACGAACTCTAAATAATTGTTTGCAAAACGTTTCTCTCCCGGAATTTAATGACCTGACGTTGAAAGTCTTCAATTCTTCTCACTATTCGCCTCTATCCATATAATGTATAGATACTGTGACGATTATCATTTTGGTTGGTAGTTGACCTGTCCATTTATATTATTGTTAAGTCAGCATTAAAATAATAAAATAGGAAGACTGTAGCTGTTCTGTGAAAGAACGGACAAAAGATGGTAGCTGGCTCCGCTGGTGCAGAACAAGTCGAAGAGGAGAAAAGAGGCATATAAGATACTTCCAAAGGCAACATACTGTTCTGATTTAACTCCCGTCAGAATAGTGATGGTGGCTGCTAGCCCCATGAGGTAATCTTTCGGGTTTGAGCAAGTGTACTCCAGTCTTGGATTGAGAATCTAACGAAAAACCGAGAGAGGGAGGGATAGAGAAAAGATGACTGATATTTATCAGAACACGAATGTGCAGGATCTGTCATTAAATGGACTCTAAAGCCTCCTAAATCCATGTTCCACCACTGGGCCAATAACAACAAATGGATCCACCCTGGTTGTGTACGAGTTTGGCTGAGTGGAGGGTGGTGATGCTTGAGGAAGGGCAGGAGGGGGGGGGACAAACGCTTTTTCATCAATCTGTTTGCGGTTTCTGTTGCACGTGATAAAAACGGAGCGGTGGGCAAGGGCAAATTACGGGCCAAACCGTTTGCAATCAAGGCAGTGGCTCGTTAAAGGCATCATTAAACAGAAATTATTTTTAAAAAAAAACATTTTTTAACAGATTCCCATTTGGTGAAACAGCGGCGCCCCGAATGCTTCCAGGTACATGTGTCATTGTGTCCAATGTTGGCTGCAGAGTTTGTTGAGAGGTTGATTTAGGATGAAAGCTTAGCAAAACCAGAACTCCATTGTGGTGCCATTGTAACTGTCAAACTGATGCGCAATGCCATCTAAAAATGTGTTCAGACATTCAATTATCTGGAGAGGTTCACCAACTGTGGGAAAGTTTGGATTCTGAAGTGGGGTCTCAGATAAGTCTCATACTTTCTGCATTACTACAGGAAAAGAATGCTCCTTAAAATAAGTGGAAAAAAGACAAGCAAAACAAATGCTGAGAAGGTTTTCTTTCAGCAAAACAGGGTTTCCAAACCTCAACCATTTCAGTGGGTTTGTCTTACTAATGCCCTCTAAGAGAATACTTCATCCTGTCTTTTGATTGTAGACTACTGAGAAAAATGTGCAACAAGGGCCAACATACTGAAATTGTTTTTGTAGCATCTCATCTCATATTCATTATGGTTGGCAGCCTTTAAACCTCTATATGCAGCAGAGGCCATACATTAACCCTTTACAACAAAGCCAAAGTAGTGAAAAGCTTTACGTCACTGTTTGCATCAATGACTTCCATAGGCTTCCTCTCTCACACTTTCAAGCTCAGTTAAAAAAGAAAATCCAATTATTTTTGTGCGTATATGAGCTACAGCTTCCTATAAAAAAATATGTATGTTAGGTTCTCTGGCTCAGTGAATGCATTGCTATTATAAAATGTAAACTCCTTTCCTCGTTGAAACAAATGAAGAAAGTGCAGTGTTCGACCACAGAGCTGCTGCACTAGGCGTACTCTACTCGTCTCATTGGTTGCCAGGAGCAGGGTCTTGTATATCATGACCTAATGTTCATCTGGAAAAATGGAAGAGAAACCCTCAGTAAGTTACTCTCAACAAATCTATTAGGTCCCACTAGTCAACAGCCAGTACTGTTGTCTCTGATTGAGAAACAAGATCAACCTTTGTGGATTGAAGGACCCCCAAAATAGCAATCTATTGTGAGGGCTCTGTTACTGTTAATGGGTTGTATGTATGCAATCTGTTTCTTTGTCAAAATATTTCTGCCTTGAGGGCCATTCAAAATGTTCAGGGTTAAGCTTACAGGTCTGCAAGGAAAAACAAATAAAAGCTGAACATATGCTAGTTTATTTGTTGCTCAAACTGTTGGAAGGAGGATTATTTTCCCCATGAATTTGAGCAAAAGTTAAACAATAGTCCGTTCTTTGCCAACACTAATTATGGTATACAGTTAACACCAAGAAACTTATTTGATGGGGAATAAGTGTGCTTGATGTAGAGTTGAATGCAGTGTACTTGGACAGTAATGTTTTATGTTTTACAACTTAGAAACACAGCCGTACATCCGTTCTATAGCACACACCTCAATGAGTACCAGATTAATTGAAACACAGTGGTGGGAGAGATAGTGAGTCAGTTTAAATGCACATGAATCATTCGATATTATACCGATTATGGCAATAGTCCTGTAAACACTACTCTGATTTACTTAATCGGTGAGGTCAAAATCTAAGTAAGAATAACAGCTGGTTTTCTGAGCAATCTTTTGAATTATTAAGACATGTAAATGGCTTAATCGGAATTCCAGCGGTGCATTTGATCTGTGCATGTGCCAGCACCGGTAGTTGTAAGCCTTCTTCTTATGTGCGAGCGAAGTGAGTTTTGAAACATTTTAAGTATGCATCTTAGAAATAGTTTTCGCACACATTTATATGTCCAAACTCAAAATCATATAGGCTTCGCCAAAAAAAGAAAACGTAAGTAGAATGTTTATTTTAATTGCAGATTTTCAGCTATTATTTCATCAGCCGGATTTCAGATGTATCCATATAAACAGGATTATTTGTGAATTGGTTGTTCTTGCAAAGCATGTAAACATTTTAAAGAAACTTATCATAAATCTGACTATCCATGTAATCTTACGCAGTGTTGTTGAAGTCACAACCCCCGAGGGGGAGGATAACCATTAAACTGGAGCACAAGTGGATACAGTCCTGATCTGCAACACACCTCATTGTCTCATCCTACAGAGGATACATTTTCTTGGAGGACAGTTACATCTGTATAACCTTAATCTTTCTTGTTTGAATATAAATAAATATAAATTGCGTCAGCTAGCTACCTAGTTTTGCTTATGGGTTTTGACGTTAGCACAACCTATTTTAGGATTGAGATAATTCAGGCCTTAAAGGGCAATTTAGCCATAGACGGGCACATTCTGGGACCCACTCCATCAGTCTGCCAGCATTCAAATAGCCATGCTGTACACTGCAACTTACCCAATCAAGGGCAAAAACTCTGAACAGCTGTGGTCAAGGTGGGTAAAAACCGTCTGTAGTGTTTCATCCACCAGACTAGCATAAGGTCAGAGTCTGTGAGGACAATTATTGGGAACCATCCATTTCCTCCTAAACCTCTATGACAAGTATTCTGGTGTAAATTCCTCCTTTAAGTGTATATAAACATTTCAATGGAAAATTGTCACATCAACCCCATGTCAATGCTAAGGGGTATTTCTGATTCCTGCTTTCAGGTACATCGCATGCGGTCGATTATCATTATCACAGTTGAGAACATTCCTTTGTGATTTTTCTTGGAAATTACACAATTCCCAAGCTGACTAGAAACACTTAAATTAATAAGGGGTAATTTCAACAACGGTGTCTCCATATGTACCTAAACCCCACCAACTTTTTTTACAAACATTTTTACATACTTAAACTCCACAGTTGCTACAAACTCCAGGTGCACCTCAGAGGACGCCCTGAGAGCACACTTCACTGAACTCATGCTTAACTACCGAAAGCTCAAGTGCTGACAGAAGGTTTGCAGGGTGTTAAAGATACAATATGAATAAAACAACTTCTTATTCAACACCACACTTTAAAGGCCAAGTGGTCATTCATTACCAGAAGGAAACCTTATTTTCAAAGTAAAAAATAAATGAACCGCAGCCAAATAAAGCAAAAATGAACAAGCTCACTAATGTAGCCATAGATATCAGTTGGCTGCGAGGGGAATGCTAATTTCAGATGCTGACATTTCCCCCTCTCAAATATTTAAGAAATTATTTGACTGGGAAAGTGGTG
This sequence comes from Oncorhynchus keta, assembly GCF_023373465.1. Lineage (NCBI taxonomy): Eukaryota > Metazoa > Chordata > Actinopteri > Salmoniformes > Salmonidae > Oncorhynchus > Oncorhynchus keta. The sequence continues at coordinate 50,615,301 of NC_068430.1, read as the reverse complement.
TCTTCCAACTGTCCTCCTGACACAGTGATAAGCTTGACACCAAACACCAGAAACATTTGAACTGACTTGTGACAACCTAATGTGTTAGCTAGATGAAACCTGTCAACAGGGCTGTAATTGTACTCATCTTCCTCAGTCAGATGGAGTATGGGCCGGATGGCTCGTTGAACAAAGTGGAAATAACTTCACACAATTTGGTAGAGGATTTATTCATTGAATTTATTAAGATGCTACATAGTCCAACAAGGTTGGTTTTTATACACCATAGACTACTTGACTAGGAATATGCATTTTTCTTAGATATTTATATACATACAAAACAGTTGCCTGACTGTTTACATCGATCACGGTGATGGTCAGATACTCCAGGACAGGTCAATTGTAGTGTTTCCACAACCCCTGGGATGGTAGCCTGGCTAACACGTGACTCACGTGACTACACAGCGAGCTGTGACTCACGGTCAGGAAGACTTAGCTCAGGCCTGTTCTGCCCTCTCCCTAAGCAGCAAGTTATCCTTCACTCCGCTCACACGTAGATAGATACAGTAGGTTACACTCTCTCGCTTTCCTCAACTCCATACCTCCATCTGCAAGTTATCCATTCTTTAATCCATAATAGGCAACAGTGAGATGAAATAAATTGAGTGTATGACATGAATCCTGTTAAGGACAAAACATTTAAATAGTAAAGAATGGTCCCTTCAGGATATAGCTTTTGTGTGCTTTCATTTTTTGTGTGAGTTAAATGCAGTGAGTTGGCTAACTAACAAAACAGTTACATTGATAGATACTGGGAAAAAGCATTCTTGAGAATAGTGCATTCAAATTAACATGACTTCAGTGCAGTGATGGGTATAACAGTTCAATGAGAAACAAATAAACAAGCATCAAAACCTATTGATGATGTCTGTAGTGGGGCTGATGAAGACAATGACCATATAGTTGGAGAAGTGTTCTTTAAGAGTTAAGTGGACTGTCACAGCACGGTGAACAGACAGCATAAACCATTCAAATGATGACTCACATACATTTGCCTGTCAAGATCAACAAATGTATGGGCTTGGAGAAGGAAAAATCGTGACAAAACAAAAAAGAAGAAACAGACCAATATCCCTAACATACGACTCACAGGCCTAAATCTGACAGCAGTATTGCACGGGGCGGCAGGGTAGCCTAGTGGTTAGAGCATTGGACTAGTAACCGGACTAGTAACCGGAAGGTTGCAAGTTCAAACCCCCGAGCTGACAAGGTACAAATCTGTCGTTCTGCCCCTGAACAGGCAGTTAACCTACTGTTCCTAGGCCGTCATTGAAAATAAGAATTTGTTCTTAACTGACTTGCCTAGTTAAATAAAAGGTAAAATAAAAAAAACATTACTTTTGGTTTAGACCTCACCAAAACTAATTCACTTCTACATGCACCTTTTCTCCCATTTTGTCACTTCCTTCCTGCCATAGAATAACTTACCAATAGTGGTCACAAGGCTAACATCCAGTAACCCAGTCCCAACCGACCCGGAGTTCATTTAGCTGCATTATTTTTTAAATAATGCCTCAATCCCTACAAAAAAACAACTTTCAAATCATAAAAACGCTACAAAAAAACAACAATAATAATAATAATCTGAAGATTGAGTTGTGCAAACCTACAGCTGAAAAGAAACATCACAATGATAAAAGCAATTCAATTAAATAAAAAATGTCCCAAAAAAGTTATAATCTTTTATGGACGCATGCAATCAAGAATCTACTGCCAACTTGGGTATTTGCAATCAAAGGGGAGGGGTAATGTTCTCACTTGGACAAACATAAGGGGGAGGCGGGGGGTTGCTGTATCGATTAAGGGTATTCCCCAATCGCCGGTCTATGCAAAGCCTGATTGGAGGAGTCAGTTTGGTTGACAATAGCCCTGTGCGTATTGGTTTACAAGGATCCCCATTAGCTTTTGCCAAAGCAGCAGCTATTTCTCTTTGCCAGAAGCCGAAGGCATACTCAGTGTAAAGAATCAATAGTAACCCTCTAGTAAAGTGATGCAAGGTGCGCAGCACTCTTTTTGGCTCACCTCCTGTAAAAAATGATTGACAGAGATGCTTCAGTAATAGGTGGGGTTACCTACTTTCTGAAGCATCTCTGTGAATCATTTTCTACAGGAGGTGAGCCAAAAAGAGTGCTGCGCACCTTGCATCACTTTACTAGAGGGTTACTATTGATTCTTTACACAGAGTATGCCTCTAGCCTCTGGGAAAAATAAACAATATGTGAAAAGGACATACACACAACACAAACTGACTCAACTGCACCCACCGGTGTTTAGAAAATCCTTTGCTTTGAATTACTATCAATAGCTAGGTTTCCATCCAATTGGCGACAGATAATCATGCGAATATTCTAAAATCGCCATAAAAATAATTATGCACATTTTCCCACCAGAGATGTTTCCATCAAATTGACGGATAAAAGGCTGTGCTGATGACATAGGGCACATAAAAATAACTTTTGCAGTTAAATTCCCCATGTACCGAATATACTGTACATATATATTTTTTTTAATAGGTTTCCATCGCATTTTCAAATCTACTGATGGTTTTGTCACAAAAACTGTTGCGTTTACATAACCTAGCGAATGTGCCCACTCTGGTCTTGGCACGTGCAGTCTAGCCAAAATCTTGCAGATAGTGTGGGTAAAGCTTACTACATGATGAGATTATTATGGACAAAAGAGCAAGATTATTTTTGTCATACGGCAGCCAAGCATCGATGATCATGTCACCAGAATAAGACCCCCTCTATTTATTGGAAAGGAGCATCAAGCTCGTCACCGTGCACTTTCACCACCCTGTGAAGTTCATCATAACTTATTTCATCTGTAGCCTAATAAACTGAATGCTTTCCCGAGTCATAGTCAGAGAACCACATACTAGATCATCGAGTGACTCCATGTTTACTTCGAAATGATGGTTATTATATCAATATTTGTGCATAAAGGCATCTCCACCACCTTCTCACTGACACAAAAAGATCCCACCTTGTCTAGTGTATTTTGGTTTGTCGACATTTGGAAAGTTTACCGACAAATTTGCTGTTTCCATCCGGCTTGTCGTGACACTTATCCAACGTACTTTACTCGCGTAAAAAAAAGTTGGATGGAAACCTGGTTAATGATCTGCATTTTTCTTCCTCCTACTCGTCATCTTGTATCGGTGGTGCAAGTATTTGGGAGGAAGGCCAGAATGATTATGCTTTTTTAACTCTCTCGTTGGTTTGTTCATAACATTTTTTTTTGTATCTCCTTTTTTTTATTAGTACATAAATGAACGATTTCAAAACTTCCCCATTGATATGGCATTTCTGAATACCAAAAATCCCAAATCCGTCGTTTGTTTCAATCCCCTGAAAGCATGCGGTTGGCCGTCTCTCGCTTGCCACTCGCTCTTACAAGACCAACTTGCCGATGATGACTCCGACCACGAAGAAGAGCACGATGAGGGCCACCGTGCGCAGGCTCAGCCCCTCCTCTTTCACCATGGAGTGGGAGGAGTGCTGGGAGGACATCATGCTGCTCTTCCTCATCCGCAGGCCATCGTCTTCCTGGAAAGGGGGGGGGGCAGAGAGAGAGGAAAAGAGAGAGAGGGATAGAGGGGGAGAGGGGGACAGATATGGGGAGGTGGGAGTAGAGGTAGATATGGAGAAAGATAAAAAAATATATATAGAAAGAGAGAAAGAGGGGGGGAATGACCATCAGTATTATCCTCATCCTAAATCGTCACCAAAGCCCCTTTGGACTCCGCCAAGCGCCAGCTTTTAACACACTTCATTTCCCAACAGTGGGTGGGGGTCTCTGTTAGTTTAATCTGGGCCCTGGGACGGGAGCTGCCAAGAGCCATTCCGCCTCTGGCACTACTTAAAAGGGGAGGTGGAGGGCGCCGGGAAGTGGGCTGCTTCAGTCAGACTCGTCGCCTTTCCTCTTTAAAGAGGCAATCTGGGATTGATTCATACATTTTCTACTCTTAAATTATTGATACATAGCCATTGATTGAGTCATTGCATCCATATCCCGGTCAGTGAATTTGATAGGGGTTACATATCCAGCCACATCCCAAATGGCAACCTTTTCCCTACAAAGGGGGGCATTTGGGACACAGAATAACTTACCCTGATCTGTTTATTCTCTTCCCGTAGCCGCTGTGCCTCCATCTGCAACCTCTTACACTCCTCCATGATCTTCTTCACCTCGCCATCGTCCAGGGTGGAGCTCATGGACTTCATGGACAGTGTGGATGACTCCGACTTGAGCAGGTTGGACGACATCATCTTGTTGGCGTCCAAGTCATGATGCTGTGGGTGGAGGGGTAGGAGGGTTTAGGTTTATTTGAACATCTAGGTACATATGCAGAAACATACTTAAAATGTGATGTCATACAATTGGGAAAATGCATTTGGTAACTTCTTCAGCTGCAGGCCCGGCTGGTAGTGATTGCAGTCATGACGTACACACGCACAGGGAGGCAGGTGCACACACGCGCACATAGAGGGAGCACCCACACCCACAATCCCCAAATCCACCCGGGGAGCCCGGGGAGCTTCCAAAAAGAGATACATGGCTGGGAGCAGCAACGTTGTGCCACATAGTTTGGAGTGAAAATGGTAACCAGCTTTTGTATCTCGCTGTTCATAATTCACAAAAAACAACAACAGCCCAAGCACATTTTGTTTACGGGGATTATATTTTCTGCTCATCCTGGGAGGAAATGATCTCCTAAGAGCCGAGTGTGGTTTGCAGAGTAATCAGAACAATAATAAACTGTGTGTGACAAGTGAGTGGCCCAGGGAACTATGGCTATGGCTGGGGCTTGGCATGGGGAGCTCTGCCTCTTCTCCACGGCACATTGTCCCGATGACAGGCCGACAGGGATTTTCTCCACTCGACCTAATCACCAGTTGTACAGGCGTGTAATGGCTGAGATGGAGAGAAAAATAAAGTGTGTGTGAGAGGCGGAAGAGGAAAGAGAGGATGACAGAAGGAGATGAGAACAGAGAGGAGCACTGAAAGAGGGAAGGAGAAAAGAGGGCGAAGCAATAAAGAGAAAGACTGAGGGAGGGAAATCGGAAGACAAAGAGAGACAAGTACATATAGAAACACTGCAAGAGAGAAGAAGACGGAGAGGGCGAGGTGAGAGAGACTATGGGACCCACCGTTTTCTCGTTCTCCGCTGGAAGCTCAAAGACACACCTCAGCTTGGAGTCCATCAGCTCCTCTGGCTTTGCCTCCTTCCACTGCAGACAGACATGGTGGAGAGAGACAGAGAGAAAATGGGGGTTAGAGTAGGGAGAGGTACAGCTGGGCCTGAGGTAGTGCCTGAAAAAGCATCTCCCCCTCTGCACCAACTGCCCAATCCACAGGCCACAAAGAAGAGAAACATGGAGGGAGAGAGAGACCACAGCCAAGACTTGTCAGCAATGGCAAGGGAAACCACACTGGACAGTGGTTTACCGGCAGTGAGATTTGTTTCCCATTGTCCTCCTCCACTTGTGTGAAGTGTTTATCTAACCTTTCTGTTCTGTCACAATCAAGAGGGCTTGACAAAAGCGTCGGCTTGATTTCAGGCTCGGCGGTGTCTAGTTTCTCACCATTCCTGTGTGTGTTTCTTAATCGCAATATGAAACCAAATCCTCAAGAGTCCTGTCACTGCAGAGAAAGCCCACAAGAGATTGATTAGGCCTACTACTGCATGCAAACAAGACTGAAAGACAGACAGATATTGTGTGAGAGAGAACAAGACCACACACAAAGCAGTGACAGTGGATATTGCATGCACTGTTTGTATGGTTTGTTGCTAGGTCTGGCCAAATGAAACTAGTTCAGACAGGACAAATCGTTCGGTAAGGGAGAGGAATGGTAAAAAAAAAAAAAAATCTCACTTAAAAGGAATGTTTCCAGGTTGTGGGCCTCGGGTCACTGATCCACTATCAATTCTTTGTCCTTATCTTCCTCAGGGCGTGACCTTAGAACCCATATATCAGCCTAGGCCCTATGGGTGTGTGTGTGTGTGTGTGTGTGTGTGTGTGTGTGTGTGTGTGTGTGTGTGTGTGTGTGTGTGTGTGTGTGTGTCAGGTATGCACAATATATCAGTCATATTGGTAGAAAATGATCAGGTGTGGATGATATATCAGCCATAAGAGCATATGTGGTCAGGTAAATATCTGTTATTATTATCAGCCCAGATTTTCATATTATAGTGCATCTCTTCTCTAATATGTGTGTGTGTGCGTGTGTGAGGACGGGTGATGGGACACACTCACCACTCCCTCCATGTCCGTCATTTCGGGGGGAGCCAACATGGACTGCACCATGAACTTGTGTTTGCTTTTCTCGTTGGGATCGTAGTCGAAAGGCTGCAGCATCACTGGAATACAGGGCACAGCAGAAAGAAACAAATACATTAACACAATTGTGTTCTTTAGGTACCAAATGGAAGAAAACAGACAAAAAGGGAGGGACTGCCTGGACCTATCCATTAAACACATATTTTGTTTAGAATTTTAAAACGTTTTCCTATGGTGTGCCCTAATGAACACAACCTTCTGTAGGTCTATGAGAATTCGGGCAACAGAACGCCACTTTAGCTGAGTAGTGCGCATGTATGGAGCGATTTCAGTGCCAACAGAAATATTGTATTAGGATATTGCACAAATTGAATTGTAATGCACAAATTGAATTCATAAATGTTGCATTCAGTTTTAAAATTCAATTTAATATTTAAATTCCAAATTTATATATTTAGTTTCAATATTCTATTGTCTGTGTATCTTAGTTTACAAACGATAATTTTAAAACACTGACAGTCGGTGCCGTTTAAGATGAGGGATTTTTTTTCTTATTTCTAATACAGCAAATTGGATGACTATCATTCATATTCAATCCACCCAGCTCAATGTAACGTCGATAGGTTGGTTACATGATACTTGACTCTAATTTGCCCTATACACATCATTAGGTTGCTACAATCTAACCTACAAATGAAAGTTCATAACAAACAGCTTGAGAGCCAAAAATTGGAGTAATCAAGGTGACAATGACACATTCAATACCGCCTTGCACACTATTGCCTGCATCTAGCTGATCTGGGGTGTAATCATTAGTCCAAACAGTTGCAAAAACGAAAACAAGTTTTTATAAGTTTCTATTCAACCAATTCAGATAGGTTCCTCGCCGTTTGCTTACATTGACGAAGCGTTTTGCAACAGAATCGGGGGAATGAATACACTCGAACACAGTTCACTTTCATAAGAGCCACAATACAACAGCATCATCACTTTTGCTCTTTGTATAATTCCTTCCCGCATCTACACGATCTCCTCCTCTCACTTTTTCCCTTCACTTGTGGACTTCAGTGCACGACACAACAGCTGTCTGTGACCAGGAACAAAAACCTCTCCAAGCCAAACTTTCATTCCATAACTGCTACACAGCCTACATTATTTTCACCAGGGGTTTTTGTTCCGTTACACTGTTCCGACCAGCAAAATAAAGTTCTGAACCGGTTTGAACCCACCAAAAATAACGATTTATATAGTTCCTTTGCGTTCCTTTTTAAAACTCTTAAAATATACCGTATATATTTTTTATTTAGCTCGACATTAAATTACTTAGCAGCTTGCTAAGGAGCAGACAAGCTTTTAACATACAGTGGGGCAAAAAAAAAAGATTGTCAGCCACCAATTGATGTCCCACTTAAAAAGATGAGGCCTGTAATTTTCATCATAGGTACACTTAAACTATGATAGACAAAATGAGAGAGAAAAAAAAATCCAGAAAATCAAATTTTAGGATTTTTAATGAATTTATTTACAAATCATGGTGGAAAATAAGTATTTGGTCAATAACAACAGTTTCTCAATACTTTGTTATATACCCTTTGTTGGCAATGACAGAGGTCAAACGTTTTCTGTAAGTCTTCACAAGGTTTTCACACACTGTTGCTGGTATTTTGGCCCATTCCTCCATGCAGATCTCCTCTAGAGCAGTGATGTTTTGGGGCTGTTGCTGGGCAACACAGACTTTCAACTCCCTCCAAAGATTTTCTATGGGGTTGAGATCTGGAGACTGGCTAGGCCACTCCAGGACCTTGAAATGCTTCTTACGAAGCCACTCCTTCGTTGCCCAGGCGGTGTGTTTGGGATCATTGTCATGCTGAAAGACCCAGCCACGTTTCATCTTCGATACCCTTGCTGATGGAAGGAGGTTTTCACTCAAAATCTCACGATACATGGCCCCATTCATTCTTTCCTTTACACGGATCAGTTATCCGTGTAATCGATACATGGGTCCCTTTGCAGAACAACAGCCCCAAAGCATGATGTTTCCACCCCATGACAGTAGATATGGTGTTATTTGGATGCAACTCAGCCTTCTTTGTCCTCCAAACACGACGAGTTGAGTTTTTACCAAAAAGTTATATTTTGGTTTCATCTGACCATATGACATTCACCCAATCTTCTTCTGGATCATCCAAATGCTCTCTAGCAAACTTCAGATGGGCCTGGACATGTACTGGCTTAAGCAGGGGGACACGTCTGGCACTGCAGGATTTGAGTCCCTGGCGGCGTAGTGTGTTACTGATGGTAGGCTTTTTTACTTTGGTCCCAGCTCTCTGCAGGTCATTCACTAGGTCCCCCCGTGTGGTTCTGGGATTTTTGCTCACCGTTCTTGTGATCATTTTGACCCCACGGGGTGAGATCTTGCGTGGGGCCCCAGATCGAGGGAGATTATCACTGGTCTTTTATGTCTTCCATTTCCTAATAATTGCTCCCACAGTTGATTTCTTCAAACCAAGCTGCTTACCTATTGCAGATTCAGTCTTCCCAGCCTGGTGCAGGTCTACAATTCTGTTTCTGGTGTCCTTTGACAGCTCTTTGGTCTTGGCCATAGTGGAGTTTGGAGTGTGACTGTTTGAGGATGTGGACAGGTGTCTTTTATACTGATAACAAGTTCAAACAGGTGCTATTAATACAGGTAACGAGTGGAGGACAGAGGAACCTCTTAAAGAAGAAGTTACAGGTCTGTGAGAGCCAGAAATCTTGCTTGTTTGTAGGTGATCAAATACTTATTTTCCACCATAATTTGCAAATAAATTCATTAAAAATCCTACAATTTGATTTTCTGGATTTAGTTGAAGTGTATCTATGATGAAAATTACAGGCCTCTCATATTTAAGTGGGAGAACTTGCACAATTGGTGGCTGACAAAATACTTTTTTTTACCCCACTGTACATTGGACAGACGAGTGTAGGGCACGACTGAAATTTTGGGGCAAGAGCGAGAGAGGGTGGAGGAGGACACTTGGCTTGAAGTGCAGGGGATGTTGTTATGACAGCATCATCTGAATTAGGCCCACATAATTATACCTACAGAGGAGCGGAATACGTTTCTGAGTGACAGAGGGCCTTTGCATAGGCACTTTGTTGCATTTTCTTGTGGGACTGGAGAAAACAGTTGAAAAAAATAAATAATAATGGTTCTGATTCTGTTCCTTGAAAATGTTTGTCATCTTCCGTTTTTTGGTTCTGTTCCCTGAACCGGTTCCGACCCCTGGTTGTCACCATATTAACATTATAGTCAACAAACTAGAACTAACGCATTAGTGCACCCACAAGCCAATCTCTGTACAGCAAGCAGTTTAGCAGTTACACCGGCGGGTCCCGATGGCAATAAATAAATAAAACTGAAAGCATTTGCCAGTTAGCTAACATAAATAGCATCTCTTCTCTGTTTGAGTCAGGTTGTTGAATACTAAATGACCTGCATTAACTAAGTGATAGGTAAAATATGAAGAAAAAAAAATCTAACGAAATACAGTTAGCTCTCTCTCTCGCTCTGCTGCTTCTCTTTAATTAGTTAAACTGTTGTCTTTCTCTCTCCGAGTCAACTACTCACCACACTTTATGCAGTGCTAGCTAGCTGTAGCTTATGTTTTCAGTACTAGATTCATTCTCTGATCCTTTGATTGGAAGGACTAGATGTCAGTTCATACTGCAAGAGCTCTGATAGATTGAATGACGTCCTACGGAAGTCTATGGAAGGGGGTGAGAACTGAGCTTCTTAGGTTTTGTATTGAAGTCAATGTACCCAAAGGAGGAGAGAAAATAGCTGTCCTACGGCTATACCATGGTGCTACCCCAGAGAGTGCTGTTGAGCTACTATAGACCATTGCAAAACAGTGTATTTTAGTCAGTTATTTGGTGACATGAATATACAGTTGAAGTCAGAAGTTTACATACACCTTTGCCAAATGCATTTAACCTGTTTTGGAGACTGTTTTTTGTTCGGAATTTCGGATGACTGACATGCCCAAAGTAAACTGCCTGTTACTCAGTCCCAGAAGCTAGGATATGCATATATTTGGTAGCATTGGATAGAAAACACTCTGAAAAAAATTGTCTGAGTATAACAGAACTAATATGACAGGCGAAAACCAAGGAAAATCCATCCAGAATTTGTTTATTTTATTGAGGTCACAGGCCATTTCAGTGCTAGCCTATGGGAAATACAAATAGATAGGACCAAGACTGCAGTTCCGATGGCTTCCACGAGATAGTCTTTAGAAAGGGTTTCAGGCTTGTTTTTTGAAAAATGAGCAGCAAGTAGTTGGAAGAACTCCAAGGTGTCTCATCAGAAAAGTAGTTTTGTTGGCGCGTGAATGAGGTGCGCACTCTTCGTTATTTATCTTCCCTATTGAACATCCTATTCTCCGTCTTAAATATGATTGGTCCTTGAGTGGTCCTTCTGTAGCTCAGTTGGTAGAGCATGGCGCTTGTAACGCCAGGGTAGTGGGTTCGATCCCCGGGATCCCCGGGACCACCCATACGTACAATGTATGCACACATGACTGTAAGTCGCTTTGGATAAAAGCGTCTGATAAATGGCATATATTATATATTATGATTGTTTATTTAGATATTAGAGTACCTGTGGATTGATTAGAAACATCGTTTGACTTGTTTGGACGAACTTTACTGGTAACTTTTTGGATTCGTTTGTATGCATGTTGAACGAGTGGATTACTGAGATCATTGGCACCAACGAAACAGACTTTTTTGGATATAAAGGACTTTATCGAACAAAAAGACTATTCATTGTGTAGCTGGGACCCTTGGGAATGCAAACAGAGGAAGATCTTCAAAGGTAAGTGATTTATTTCATCCCTATTTGTGACGCCTGTGCTGGTTGGATAAGTATTTTGGTGTGGGGCGCAGTCCTCAGATAATCACATGGTATGCTTTCGCCTTAAAGCCTTTTTGAATACTGACAACACTGTTGGATGAACAAGAAGTCAATATTTTTCATTTTGCGCTCTGCAATTTCACTGGATATTGACGTAGGTGTCCCGTTAGCTGACATAAATAGCATTCTTCTCTGTTTGAGTCAGGTTGTTGAATACTAAACGACCTGCATTAACTACATGAAAGGTAAAATAAGAAATCCTGACATTTTATCCAAGTAAAAATTCCCCATTTTAGGTCAGTTAGGATCACCACTTTATTTTAAGAATGTGGAATGTCAGAATAATGGTAGAGTAATTTATTTCAGTTTTTATTTCATCACATTTGCAGTGGGTCAGAAGTTTACATACACTCAATTAGTATTTGGTAGCATTGCCTTTAAATTGTTTAACTTGAGACAAACGTTTTGGGTAGCCTTCCACAAGCTTCCCACAATAAATTGGGTGAATTTTGGCCCATTTGTCCCGACAGAGCTGGTGTAACTGAGTCAGGTTTGTAGGCCTCCTTGCTCACACACATTTTCAGTTCTGCCCACAAATCTTCTACAGGATTGAGGTCAGGGCTTTGTGATGGCCACTCCAATACCCTGACTTTGTTGTCCTTAAGCCATTTTGTCACAACTTTGGAAGTATGCTTGGGGTCATTGTCTATTTGGAAGACCCATTTGCGACCAAGCTTTCACTTCCTGACTGATGTCTTGAGATGTTGCTTCAATATATCCACATAATTTTCCTGCCTCATGATGCCATCTATTTTGTGAATTGCACCCGTCCCTCCTGGACATTTCTCCAAAAAGTACGATCTTTGTCCCCATGTGCAGTTGTACCTGTTTCCCCCAGCATCTTCACAAGGTCCTTTGCTGTTGTTCTGGGATTGAGTTGCACTTTTCGCACCAAAGTACGTTCATCTCTAGGAGACAGAACGCGTCTGCTTCCTGAGTGGTATGCGGCTGCGTGGTCCCATGGTGTTTATACTTGCGTACTATTGTTTGTACATATGAGCGTGGTACCTTCAGGTGTGTGGAATGCTGATTTTATTGTCTTCCGTTGAATTTGGCTTTAGCGTTTGAATTTGGCCCACATAAGAATAGTTGAATAGCCTGTCTCATTCCACATTCATTTTCAATTCTAAATTCAAATCTGCTGTTGATTGAGTTCATGAGCTGGGCCTCTGAGCTGGATCTGTCTGAGCGGACCTCCCTGTGTGTGTGTGTGTGTAAATGATGTATTTCGGTTCCTGAGCAGAACCACAAGGGAGTCTGGACATCTACCACCCCACTATCAGATTAGGCGGTGCAATGTATGCCCTTTGTCACCCCACTTTTGATCTGAAATTCCCATTAATCACTAATTATACTGTGCAAAATATAAACAAGTAAAGTGTTGGTCCATTTTTCAAGATTAAATCAAATAAAATGTTCCATACGCACAAAAAGCTTATTTATATGAAAGGTTTTGATTTTTTATCATTCCTGTTAGTGAGCATTTCTCATTTGCTAGGATAATCCATCCACCTGACAGATGTGGCAAATCAAGAAGCTGATTATTACACAGGTTCACCATGTGCTGGGAACAATAAAAGGCCACGCTAAAATGTTCAATTTTGTCACACAACACCAATGCCAAATATGTCTCAAGTTGAGGGAGCATGCAATTGGCATGCTGACTGCAAGAATGTCCACCAAAGCTGTTTCCAGAGAATGTAATGGTAATTTCTCTACCATAAGCCGCCGCCGTCGTTTTAGAGAATTTGGCTGGGCAAGGCTTCCCTGCCCAGTCATGTGAAATCCATAGATTTGGGCCTATTATATTTATTTCAATTGATTGATTTCCTTATATGAACTGTACAGTATGTAACTCAGTAAAATATTTGAAATTGTTACATGTTGGGGTTATATATTTATTTTTATATTCATTTAAGCATTACTTTTCATTTTTGAAGATTAAAAGCATTTGAGAAAGTAATGTATTAATATTTATCTTAAAAAATATCAGCTATGACATAACCAATGAATATATAGCACAACTTTGGACTTCACCCCTTACATTTTTACGGAGTGAGTTTCTCTTCTCCTCCGGCTATGGCCATGCAGTGCGGCTCGCAAAAGTGATTGCTGTCCTCGTTATGAAATTATTAACTTTATCCTGTATATAAAAAAATACTATATACACTGATTGTTTAAAGCAAAACTACCAAAACAATTGCTGATTGTGAACCTGAACAAAGAAAAATCTAATTTATGCTAAGCTATGATCATCAGGTAGTTTATAGCGATATAAGAGTTGGGCCTCTGGTAGCTTTTATTCCGGTAAAACACACATTTTCAACAGCGCATTTGATAACAACCTAGCAGAAAAATTGGTTGTCACTCAACTAATAAAGCCTAATATTGCACAAGCCATTTTACACGCATTTGAATGCTTAAGGTGACACGCAGATATTCCTGATCAGGAATACACCTACCTCTCTTTGGTCAGCAAGCAAAGCAGCGCATAGAGCACAGTTTGACTAGGCTACTGATATTGCCTAGGGTTATTCGACATGCAAAATGACTTGTAGATCAAGGACTGTCAACGCAGTTACATACTTAGTTCGACACTGAAGGAGGGGACACATCAGTTGTCACAAAGATTACTTATTTTCAGATCAATAAAAATAAAGTATATTAGCAAAAAATATTCTCTGTCCTTTACATGAACTTCCTGAATATATTCCTATAAGCTTTAGCTAATATTCTTATAGGGGGGCAAATGGCGTGTTTTGTGACACTCCCTTCTAACGTGTCCTGCGCTGCCTGTGATCATTATAAAGGGGAACAGAAGGCACATGTTCCAGAGTCTTAGCTTTTAGGAATAGCTTATAGGCAAAACGGTTTAAATGCTAGAGCTAAATTCATAGGATGAAAATAGATGTAACATGCCACATTGGCTTCAGACCTCAAAGAGTGTATGATTCTCTGTTCTCCTCTACTTTTCCTGGTTGGCAAAGTACCAGGATGTCTCTGGTTTTGAATCTGAATTTAGAGCACTGTATTTTAAGAACTGAATCTGAACGCATTAAACGTAAGTTTAATATATGAAACTTATATCAACTTTAAATGATAGTTTGTAAACTTGATACACAGACATTGAATGCAATATCTACCATGTTGAAACAGAATATATCAATGAATTTGAATTTTAAAACTGAAATGTAATATTAATTCAATTCAGTTTCAAATAATGAAATACAAGTTTTATTCAATGATTCAATTTGTGCATTACATATTCAAAAATATTACATTCAAATTTAAATCAAAATTATTGGTCACATACAAATGATTAGCAGATGCGAGTGTAGCCAAATGCTTTTAAATTCAATACCCTAATACAAATTCTAAATTATGGAATTTAAAAATAAATGCTGTTGGCACGGAAATATGCATGTAGGACTTCATATTATTATGAATATATTACTTTATCCCTTTCCAGACCACAGCAAGGTTGTCTATAACGTTGTTGTCTCTGGCTTTCATTAACCTGTAGTAACTTGTAAGATGAATAAATTATTTTTCTGAATCAGGGCAGGCCTGTACACAACTTGATTGGTGGGGGATAATAAAACAAATACCATTCAAAATGTGCATGTTCAAAGTCAATGTACAGTGGGGAGAACAAGTACACTGCTCAAAAAAATAAAGGGAACACTTAAACAACACAATGTAACTCCAAGTCAATCACACTTCTGTGAAATCAAACTGTCCACTTAGGAAGCAACACTGATTGACAATACATTTCACATGCTGTTGTGCAAATGGAATAGACAACAGGTGGAAATTATAGGCAATTAGCAAGACACCCCCAATAAAGGAGTGGTTCTGCAGGTGGTGACCACAGACCACTTCTCAGTTCCTATGCTTCCTGGCTGATGTTTTGGTCACTTTTGAATTATGGCGGTGCTTTCACTCTAGTGGTAGCATGAGACGGAGTCTACAACCCACACAAGTGGCTCAGGTAGTGCAGCTCATCCAGGATGGTACATCAATGCGAGCTGTGGCAAGAAGGTTTGCTGTGTCTGTCAGCGTAGTGTCCAGAGCATGGAGGCGCTACCAGGAGACAGGCCAGTACATCAGGAGACGTGGAGGAGGCCATAGGAGGGCAACAACCCAGCAGCAGGACCGCTACCTCCGCCTTTGTGCAAGGAAGAGCAGGAGGAGCACTGCCAGAGCCCTGCAAAAATGACCTCCAGCAGGCCACAAATGTGCATGTGTCTGCTCAAACGGTCAGAAACAGACTCCATGAGGGTGGTATGAGGGCCCAACGTCCACAGGTGGGGGTTGTGCTTACAGCCCAACACCGTGCAGGATGTTTGGCATTTGCCAGAGAACACCAAGATTGGCAAATTCGCCACTGGCGCCCTGTACTCTTCACAGATGAAAGCAGGTTCACACTGAGCACATGTGACAGACGTGAAAGTCTGGAGACGCCGTGGAGAACGTTCTGCTGCCTGCAACATCCTCCAGCATGACCGGTTTGGCGGTGGGTCAGTCATGGTGTGGGGTGGCATTTCTTTGGGGGGCCGCACAGCCCTCCATGTGCTGGTGCGGTTGGCCCTGGGTTCCTCCTAATGCAAGACAATGCTAGACCTCATGTGGCTGGAGTGTGTCAGCAGTTCCTGCAAGAGGAAGGCATTGATGCTATGGACTGGCCCACCCTTCCCTCGACCCGAATCCAATTGAGCACATCTGGAACATCATGTCTTGCTCCATCCACCAACACCACATTGCACCACAGACTGTCCAGGACTTGGCGGATGCTTTAGTCCAGGTCTGGGAGGAGATCCCTCAGGAGACCATCCGCCACCTCATCAGGAGCATGCCCAGGCGTTGTAGGGAGGTCATACAGGCACGTGGAGGCCGCACACACTACTGAGCCTCATTTGGACTTTTTTAAGGACATTACATCAAAGTTGGATCAGCCTGTAGTGTGGTTTTCCACTTTAATTTTGAGTGTGACTCCAAATCCAGACCTCCATGGGTTGATACATTTGATTTACATTGATAATTTTTTTGTGATTTTGTTGTCAGCACATTCAACTATGTAAAGAAAAAAGTATTTAATAAAAATATTTCATTCATTCAGATCTAGGATGTGTTATTTGTGTTCCTTTTTTTTGAGCAGTGTATTTGATACACTGCCAATTTTGCAGGTTTTCCTACTTACAAAGTATGTAGAGCAAATTAATTACTTTAAAATCATACAATGTGATTTTCTGGATTTTTGTTTTAGATTCCGTCTCTCACAGTTGAAGTGTACCTATGATAAAAATTACAGACCTCTACACTCTTTGTAAGTAGAAAAACCTGCAAAATCGTCAGTGTATCAAATACTTGTTCTCCCCACTGTATGTTAATGAAATGTTGGCAATTCATGAAATCACTCTTCAGCACATTTCCCTAATTCTGTGTTCCAGTTGAAGTGCTCGGATTAGAAGGAGATTTTAAGTATGAAGTATTTTAAGTATTAAATGCCCATATATTAGGTACTTTATGGCCATGGGTACGTCCCAAATGGCACCCTATTCATTTTATAGTGCACCCCTTTTTCCTATAGGGGCTTTGGTCAAAAGTAGTGCAATATAAAACGGGAATAAGGTGCCATATTGGACACAACATGTTCATCTTAACATGACTGCAAAACATTGATGGATGTACAGAACACACCCCTGGCAGCAATATTTCTAACAGCTTAGTTGTTTTTCTTTGTAACTTTACATATTGTCCTAACAAAAAACAGGTTTGAGTCTGAATATTCTTTAACCCATCTCGTCACATCCTCCAATGGAGTGTTATTTGATGTCATTCCAATGACCAAAATATATTTTCAAGCTCCTTCAATGATTTACAATGATGTCTTCCTTAGGTCGGCGTCTCAACTGCTCTTGCAGAGAATAAAATGGGTATTGATGGGTAAATATTTTTCTCCTATTCATTACTCTTAAGAGAAGCGTGTTCGGATTCAAAGGGCTGCGCATTTAACATCAATGCAGACTGTGTGCGTGATTTCGGGGGGATAACTTTCATTAATAACAAGTTACCTCTTAATTACAAAGTCAGTGCTCGCGCTCTCAGATGTGGCTATTAGGACGGGTCTGATATATATATTTCACATGCAATTCTTCCCGAAGTATGAAAAACCTCAAGCGAGTTCAATATCGCAAACCAGAAACAGACAGAGCGTCCTGTTGCTGTCAGCCCCAATTTGCGCCGCCATCCAACTTGGGTTCAAAGGGACAATATTCGAGAACGGAGGGAAAGAAAGCGTGCAAATTCTTTGAGGTGCATTGAATAACCTAAAATAAGTCCCAACTGTCAAATAAGATTTTAAAAACTCACTCTTTGAACTACAGAATTAAACTGGTCCTGACAGAGCTCCTTTTAATCCTGTGCTACAGAGGGGCAAAAAATGTATTTAGTCAGCCACCAATTGTTCTCACCAAGTTCTCCCACTTAAAAATATATAATAATAATAAATAGGTACACTTCAACTATGACAGACAAAATGAGAGAAGAAAAAATCCAGAAAAATCACATTGTAGGATTTTTTATGAATTTATTTGCAAATTATGGTGGAAAATAAGTATTTGGTCACCTACAAACAAGCAATATTTCTGGCTCTCACAGACCTGTAACTTCTTCTTTAAGAGGCTCCTCTGTCCTCCACTCGTTACCTGTATTAATGGCACCTGTTTGAACTTGTTATCAGTATAAAAGACACCTGTCCACAACCTCAAACAGTCACACTCCAAACTCCACTATGGCCAAAACCAGAGCTGTCAAAGGACACCAGAAACAAAATTGTAGACCTGCACCAGGCTGGGAAGACTGAATCTGCAATAGGTAAGCAGCTTGGTTTGAAGAAATCAACTGTGGGAGCAATTATTAGGAAATGGAAGACATACAAGACCACTGATAATCTCCCTCGATCTGGGGCCCCACGCAAGATCTCACCCCGTGGGGTCAAAATGATCACAAGAACGGTGAGCAAAAATCCCAGAACCACACGGGGGGACCTAGTGAATGACCTGCAGAGAGCTGGGACCAAAGTAACAAAGCCTACCATCAGTAACACACTACACCGCCAGGGACTCAAATCCTGCAGTGCCAGACGTGTCCCCCTGCTTAAGCCAGTACATGTCCAGGCCCGTCTGAAGTTTGCTAGAGAGCATTTGGATGATCCAGAAGAAGATTGGGAGTATGTCATATGGTCAGATGAAACCAAAATATAACTTTTTGGTTAAAACTCAACTCGTCGTGTTTGGAGGACAAAGAATGCTGAGTTGCATCCAAAGAACACCATACCTACTGTGAAGCATGGGGGTGGAAACATCATGCTTTGGGGCTGTTTTTCTGCAAAGGGACCAGGACGACTGATCCGTGTAAAGGAAAGAATGAATGGGGCCATGTATCGTGAGATTTTGAGTGAAAACCTCCTTCTAGCAGCAAGGGCATTGAAGATGAAACGTGGCTGGGTCTTTCAGCATGACAATGATCCCAAACACACCGCCCGGGCAACGAAGGAGTGGCTTCGTAAGAAGCATTTCAAGGTCCTGGAGTGGCCTAGCCAGTCTCCAGATCTCAACCCCATAGAAAATCTTTGGAGGGAGTTGAAAGTCTGTGTTGCCCAGCAACAGCCCCAAAACATCACTGCTCTAGAGGAGATCTGCATGGAGGAATGGGCCAAAATACCAGCAAGTGTGTGAAAACCTTGTGAAGACTTACAGAAAACGTTTGACCTCCGTCATTGCCAACAAAGGGTATATAACAAAGTATTGAGAAACTTTTGTTATTGACCAAATACTTATTTCTCACGTGTGCTAACTATTAAAACTAATTTGCAAATGACATGCTCTAACCCAAATTGAGACGCGACATTCCTGCCTCTCTTTTTGCTCTTGATTGTGCACAGGTGTTCATGCAAATCATTTATTACGATAGTGCCAGGGAAATCAGGGAACTCACAAATGTGGATATACTTTCCATGTAATCCAACATAACGTGTGTTCATGTACATTCGGTGTATATGATGGAGTGAGAGGACAGAGGTGAGTTGGAGTTACTGTTAGTTGTTATATTTCTTTTTTATATTAATATGTTGCTTTATACACAGTAATTTACTAATGTTAAGTAGTTTATAAAATAATCTATTGTGCTATTGGAAGCACAATAAATTAACCCTAATCATTCTCATTGCTTTGTTCACTAACATTATATAAAGTAATTATATTCCTTCATCTCTCTCTTTGAACAGAACCACATCCATCCCCTCTGAAAAGTTTGATACGTTGTGTAACTTATATTTAACGGAATTTATTTATCAAGAAATGAATTACTTGTGAGTTCATCAATAGTTAATTAATTCAAATGTTTTGCTATTTTTCTCAACAACAATGATGCCCTGAATTTAGCAGGCGCAATTGACAGATCAGTTGGAAAAAGTTGTGATGGGCTACTTTCTGCACACACCATGGTCAGTGTGAACCGGAGTGACTTGACACAACGCTCGTTGAACAAGATGTAGCTACAAACAAAACGGAGCTAAATGTTTCTAGTCTGCCGTGACGCATTCATCCATATATACGGGTAAGAGTCTAAGTACATTTTTAGATATAAGTTTCTAATTTTGTCAAAATGTCATTTTAATTACAAGTACTGTTCACTAGCTAAAGAACGTTAGCTTGATTGCTCGCTTGTGTATGATTGTATGGTTGTGTATGATCTGTGTAGAAATATTATCAGAATCTAAAAACATTTGCCTTGCTCGTTATAGCCTAGTATTAGCTAGCTAACATTGAACCTAGTTGGTTAGCTTTAGCTAAAGAGATGGGTTGGGCTAAAACTTAAGAGTGTGAATGATGCTGAATGGGTGTAGACAAAGAAGAGTTCTCCAGTAGGTGTATCAAAACATTCAAGGGCCATTTCCTCAAAGTGGGGTTACAAGTAGAGGTTGACCGATTAAATCGGCATTTTTGGACGCTGATTATGACCAATTACATTGCACTCCACGAGGAGACTGCGTGGCAGGCTAACCACCTGTTATGCGAGTGCAGCAAGGAGCCAAGGTAAGTTGCTAGCTTGCATTAAACTTATCTTATAAAAACAATCAATCTTAACACAATCACTAGTTAACAACATATGGTTGAGGATATTACTAGTTTAACTAGCTTGTCCTGAATTGCAAATAATCAATGTGGTGCCTGTTAATTTATCATCGAATCACAGCCTTCTTCGCCAAACGGGTGATGATTTAACAAGCGCATTCGAGAAAAAAGCACTGTCGTTGCACCAATGTACCTAACCATAAACATCAATGCCTTTCTTAAAATCAATAGACAAGTGTATTTTTTTAAACCTGAATATTTAGTTAACAGAAATTCATGTTAGCAGGTAATATTAACTAGGGAAATTGTGTCACTTCTCTTGCTTTCTGTGCAAGTAGAGTCAGGGTATATGCAGCAGTTTGGGCCGCCTGGCTCATTGCGAACTGTGTGAAGACCATTTCTTCCTAACAAAGACCGTAATTAATTTGCCAGAATTTTACATAATTAAGACATAACATTGAAGGTTGTGCAATGTAACAGCAATATTTAGATTTATGGATGCCAC
This sequence comes from Oncorhynchus keta, assembly GCF_023373465.1. Classification (NCBI taxonomy): domain Eukaryota; kingdom Metazoa; phylum Chordata; class Actinopteri; order Salmoniformes; family Salmonidae; genus Oncorhynchus; species Oncorhynchus keta. The sequence continues at coordinate 50,594,379 of NC_068430.1, read as the reverse complement.
CCGTTCCATAAAATATGGAACAGTTCCGTATTTCACTGAAAGAATAAACGTTTTGTTTTCGAAATGATAGGTCATTAATATGGTCAAATCCAGAAACTAAGGCTCATATTTCTGTGTTTAATATATATAATTAAGTCTATGATTTGATATAGCAGTCTGACAGCGGTGGTAGGCAGCAGCAGGCTCGTAAGCATTCATTCAAACCGCACTTTCCTGCGTTTGCCAGCAGCTCTTCGCAATGCTTGAAGCACAGCTCTGTTTATGACTTCAAGCCTATCAACTCCCAAGATTAGTATTGCCAGCCTATAGTGCCTATAAGAACATCCAATAGTCAAAGGAATATGAAATACAAATGGTATAGAGAGAAATAGTCCTATAATAACTACAACCTAAAACTTCTTAACTGGGAATATTGAAGACTCATGTTAAAAGGAACCAACAGCTTGTGTTCTCATGTTCTGACCAAGAAACTTAAACATTAGCTGTTTTACATGGCACATATTGTACTTTTACTTCCAACACTGTGTTTCTGCATTATTTAAACCAAATTGAACATGTTTCATGATTTGAGACTAAATTTAATTTAATGTATGTATTATATTAAAGTTAAAATAAAAGTGCTCATTCAGTTTTGTTGTAATTGTCATTATTACAAAAAAAAAAATATATATATATATATATATATATATATTGGTATCAGCATTTTTGGTCCGCCAATAAATCTGTATCAGCATTGAAAAATCATAATCGGTTGACCTCTAGTTACAAGTTAAACAACTTTGAAAGCAGAATTACTTTCCCAAACAATTTTCTAGAGACTACTTTTATCTAAAGTTATATATAATAATTTTCTATATTTGTTTTTTTTTACATAGGACTGAATCCACGTGGTGGGTCACACATTAGCAACTAATGCTAATTTTTTTATCTTTACATCATCCCTCTTTCCCGCTAATTGCATTTTAGAATACTCATACGTATAGCTTACTGCCGTGTGCACATTGCTGTCTTTTAATATGAAGAAATAGTTTATCAACATTTTAAACTAAACGTTCTGATCTGTTGCATCAGCCTCATTGCTTTGAAACTTTTTTTATACAATGGTTATATGAATTTGGGATCTATTGTCCCACAACTGTCCCAAACTCTGTTTTTTTTATTTATTTTATTATTATATTTGTTTTATTGAATATTACAACGTACAATCTACCTGCAGTGAAGCCGCTCAACATTTACATTACATTGAGTCATCTAGCAGACACTCCCATTCAGAGCGAGTGTGTATGCACATACAAGCACTTGCGCAGCATCAGCCTCAGGCTAACAGGCATTGGATATAATAGCGTTTCCCATCAGTGTCATTCAAAACATGTTAATTAAAACAATTGAGACAAGCGTCTCAATAAACTGTGCATCTCAAAAAAACGCTCGGGAGTTGTGGATACATCTTGTGACTTGAAAGAAGAAATATCATACAAATGGAGTAAGACGATTCATTAAGCAACTTTATCACCCTTGATACGGATATACACCTTGATGAGGAGACTATTTAGAGCATGCTGTCATTATTGGATCACACAACAATAATATGGAACAATAACATGAAGGAAAAAGTTGTTTATGGCCAGCCATAATGACAGGAATTGCAATATAAGAATGTTTAAGTAAGCTTACTGTAGAATGCTGGGTTTAAAAGGCCTTTGAGACAATTAAGACCTATGGTTTTGGCACACAACATTTGTTGACACAAGGGCCCCTTTCTCTGATTGAGACATCCATGCTACATAGTTTCCCATCCAACGCAGCACAATACAAATCAAGTTGAGCACTTCTGTGGTGTGCGTTTTAACAAACGTTTTGCGGGGGTCACACTTCAAAAGCTCCATGTGGATCACCAACTAAGCTTGTAAATGACACTTTAGGGATTTTAGGTATCCTGTGGCAAAGTGTTTCCTTTCAGTCTAGCCAAAGTGGATTTCCACATTGCCTTTTGTGCTGCGCTGTTACAATTATAGGGAAAAGCCTCTGTCAGGGTACTGTGACTGTCTGAACGGGGGTTGTTTGTCGCCCACTACTGATCCCCTTGCTGACTTGCAGTCCGACTGGTAAAAAATATGTTGTGGCAGCAAATAGCCGTGTTAATGAAGCCAGGAAGGCTCTGGGTAGAGTTGTCTCCCTCAAAGAACGGCACCGGGGTGAGAACACAGCTGTTGGCCCAGGGAGAAATAGAGACGGCCATACCACTAGCCAACAGAAAGCACTGCAATGAGATGTTCTGTCTGCATAAATGTTCTGCAGAACTGCCTGGATACTCAACTTATTTCAATATTATTATTTTTTACTGAGAATCACTTGTATTAAAATTGGAATAAATCTTGATTCCAAGTAGTGCAGGGATGTCAAACTAATTTTGCCGTGGGGGCCACATTCAGTCTTCACCTAGATGAAGGATGGGCAATTATGATGGTGGGGGCCACAAGAAATCTGAACACATCATGAGGGGCCACAGTGGCAATGGTCAGCATACCCACTAGGGCTGTCCCCGAAAAAATAAATAAAACATTGTAGACCGAGAGTCATCTGTTAAATATGTATTTTTCCCTATATGTAGGCTAATGAGCTTGTCTGATGCTTTAAGCACACTGTGATTAAATAATTAAACATGACTCAAGGAGGGAGCCAGAGATCAAGATAGCCTAACCAGAAGGTAAAAACCTGTTTCTCCAAATATTCTGCCATTAAGCTCCTGAAGTTGCCGATAATAGGCTACACCAGGGGTCGGCAACCTTTTCAATTTGGAGGGCCAATTTATCTTACCATATCTACCGATCTGTGTGCCAGTTGTGATTGTCATAACTTTTTGTGGAACAGTTTCATTTAGTTTAAAATAAAGTATTCGTATCTCAAAATAAATGTGGTTAATCAAAATTCTAAAAGTAACTTCTATTGACATTGCCAATTATGCAAAAATATTCTCGCCCCAGTGAGCTCCAGACAGACAAAGCTGTAGGATATTTGCGCAAGGGATAGGCCCATTTTATAATGTTTCCACCAGATCAAAGCATGACATTTTTCCCCTTTCACACTGAATGGTTATCTAAAAAAGAGCTGTAAAGATTTTTGGATGGATGTAAAAAAAAAAAAAAAAAAAAAAAAAACTTTTTACTTGCTTATTTTACTTTAAAAAATTGTACAGTATAAAACAATCCGAATGGAGAACGAACCATTGAGATCACTTAGAATGCCACCCCAGGGTCACGCACTACTCATAAAAGAGCATTTAGAACTTTTATTATTCAAAAACATAAAAATACCATCATACCGTAGTTTAGGCTCCGGATTACTAGTTAAGGCGACTACATGATACTCTAATTGTTCCTATACTCATCATGAGGTTGGTACAACCTAGATTATGAATGAAAGTTTACAACGTAGGTGCACAGGTCGAGAGAAAATGTAGAAATCAAGGTAACAGTGACACATCCAATACCGCCTTGCACTCTTGCAAGGAATGAATACACCCCTGATCACATGCAAATGCAGTTCACTTTCATAGCAGCCACATACAAACAGCATGATCATTTTTGTTCGTTGTATAATTCCAACTCGCATCCATGCAGTCTCCTCCTCTCCCTCACCTTTTCCCTTGTGGACTTCAGTGCACAACAAATCCGCTGTCTGTGACTGGGAGATAAAACCTTTTCAAGCCACACCATATCATCACCGCTACACACAGCTAATATGGTGATGACAATGTAGGCTAACGTCATAGTCAACATAGCTACTAGAACTAATGCATTAGTAAACTACAATCATGGAGTACAGGTGTAAAATTAGCAAGAAGTTTAGCAGTTACCAAAAGCTTACATTGACTTGGAAGAGTTCCAGTGTTGGATAGCCATAGCCAACATAGCATCACTCTCCGTTTGAGCCAGGTGTTTGAGTAGGCTAAACTAGTTAGCTGCATTCGCTAGCTAAGTGAAAACTATTATATATATATATATATATAAATAAATGGCCCCAAAACTATATCACTGCTCTAGAGGAGATCTGCATGGAGGAGGAATGGGCCAAAATACCAGCAACAGTGTGTGAAAACCTTGTGAAGACTTACAGAAAACGTTTGACCTCTGTCATTGCCAACAAAGGGTATATAACAAAGTATTGAGATAAACTTTTGTTATTGACCAAATACTTATTTTCCACCATAATTTGCAAATAAATTATTTTTTCTCATTTTGTCTGTCATAGTTGAAGTGTACCTATGATGACAATTACAGGCCTCTCATCTTTTTAAGTGGGAGAACTTGCACAATTGGTGGCTGACTAAATACTTTTTTGCCCCACTGTAATTCAGTAATTCCTCAAAAAAAATTGCACTGTTTTTATCAACAGCAGAAGACTGATAGATAACTGAGAACCGCAGCGAACATAAGGAGATTTTTATTTTTTATTTGCGCCAACAAAGAAAAAGGGAAATAATATTGTCAAAGTAATGGATTACTTAAATTGAAAAACTCAGGGATGCAAACTGGTGAGGGCCCAAAAAGGTGACACTTTTGTTTTTGCACTGAAACATGCAAAAACATCCCTATTAGGGGGAAATGCAGGTTAACTAATTAAACAACAAATAATATGATCTACATGATCAGTCTGTGTGTAAAATAAAAAGTGGTTACTGTGAACCTAACTAAAAATGTAAGTATTGAGAAAAAAAACAATACACTCATATTGCAGTTAGCCATGACAGCCTTTATAATAGAACACTTGTTCTATTATAAAAGGCTGTCTTAATTAATGTAGAACGTCGATCAAGTACACAAGGCTACCTGTGTGCGAAAATAACGTTCACCGAGTAAAAAAATTGTATATTCCCCCCTCACTCTCTCACACACGTTACTGTCAAGTTCAACACAACAAAAGCAATATCTTTGGACTACACTGCACATTATTACATTGAACACTTTCTGCCTGTGGACATCTGTTCTACAATGTGCCAGCAGAGCCAGATACCCTTTGTTGGCATAATTGATCTCTTTCAGGCAGAGAGTACACCTGGCATACCCCTTTTTATCCACCGTTTTGAAAAGTGAGAAAGATGGAAAGTGGTGGTGTTCCTTTCACCTCAATAGTGGCATCCAGCTTAAGCCAGGCCCAGCTCCAGCAACACTTGATCCCTGAATCCACTTGTTTAATAAGCAACACCTCATTTTCCCCTAATTCTCTCATTCTGAAAATGAACCACATATCGTAGAGGGAAACCATAAGTTCACAGATAGTAGTTAGTTTGTTAGCTAATTAACATTTCAGATTGTCAGGGTCCAGTAAGCAACTAATTCATTATAATTTGAGGAGTCGTATACCAATTAATACTATAGCGAATTTGTAAAGTTACTAACGTTAACTCATTGATGTTGTATGTAGCTAACGTTAGCTGTCTGCCTTTATTAGCCAGCTTACTTCACACCATAAACTCAATTATTTTATCAGTTAAGTTGGCTAATATTGCTCAACATTTCTCTGGCTAGCTAATGGAGAATTCGATCCAGCTTGCAAGATACTTCATTTTAATTTTACCTTTATTTAACTAGGCAAGTCAGTTAAGAACAAATTCTTATTTTCAATGACGGCCTAGGAACAGTGGGTTAACTGCCAGTTCAGGGGCAGAACGACAGATTTGTACCTTGTCAGCTCGGGGGTTTGAACTTGCAACCTTCCGGTTACTAGTCCAACGCTCTAACCACTAGGCTACCCTGCCGCCCCACAATACTTGTTCCACCACACTTTCTCCCTCACAACAAACTTTCCAAATGCCAGTTGTTTTTCAGTTACAGCTCATGAAGTACGCTTCATCACCTTCTCACCCCCGTCTCCGTGGTCAGGCTTCTCACCTACCTCTTCATTATTGTTCAGGGGACGCGCTGCTGCAACTGGGATACTGCCTTTCCACTCTCTGTGGTCTTTCCAGAGCACACACTGATACTCTTACTAGAAAATTGGTTCTCTCTTCAGTCGCGTGCTGCATTCTGTTATGTAAACAATTGGCTGAGCCTTGGATACAGCCATTAGTGATCCAAAGCCCCCATTGCACAATTCCTTCAACCAGGATTTATGAAAAACCTGGGAACTTTGGTTAAGTTTACGTAATTTTGCGTACCTGAGACGTTGATTGAGGTGCCGGCGTCGATGACACCACTATTTGGCCGGACGCAGTACCGGCGCGGGGCTGTCGTCTTGACTTTGAAGCACACATTCCTGTCTGTGGGGTTGGAGAGCTTTAAGGTTGTGTTGACCACATCCGAGAAGGGACCTGTGGTGGGAGAAGAAGGTTTTATTAAATATAAATAAAAACTTTACAGAGGTAGGCTTATACACTGACAGAGAAAATATTGGAGACTATCTTAAAAGGTAGATTCAGTAATAGTATTTTACCATTTTAAAACAACACAATATAAATCTGACAAGACTGCCACTAGCGGATTTTACCAATATGGGCATGCCTCATTCTTTGCTTTGAGACACTTTGAGACACTGGGCAATGAGGGCACAAGGCTATCGCATTCTATAACATCTGGATTCATGGGTGGTAACAATGACAGAAAAAGAAGAGTATGAAATTGTCACAAGCAGACAGACTACTGCATGTGAAAGATGCAAACTGTAGAGAATACATGATGGGCTAATCAAATGAATAGGGTTACTGAATCAGCACATCAAAGGCATAAAAATGTGCTGGATCGCCATTGAGGAAGGGGGGAGTTTGAAGAGAGAAAGGGAAGTAACAATACAAAAATCATGATTAAAGCGATTCACATTACGCAATGGTAGAGGAACACATCTTAAGGACAACAAGTCTGAATACTAGTCTTTCAAAACAAAAGAATAGCAGGCCTACTTTTGAGTTATAATGGCCTATGCTTTTCACTGGAGACATCAATGAACTGTGTTAATGACCCACATCCCGACAATGACGGCTTCACTGAAATGGCAGTAGTCCTAATCATCAAACTATTATCTGGGGCTAGGCTTCTTCTAATTCTCACTCTCTTGGAGGACCTGAGCCCTAGGACCATGCCTCAGGACTACCTGGCCTGAGGACTCCTTGCTGTCCCCAGTCCACCTGGCTGTGCTGCTACTCCAGTTTCAACTGTTCTGCCTGCGGCTATGGAACCCTGACCTGTTCACCAGACATGTTACCTGTCCCAGACCTGCTGTTTTCAACTCTCTAGAGACAGTAGGAGCGGTAGAGATACTCTGAATGATCGGCTATGAAAAGCCAACTGACATTTTCTGCTGAGGTGCTGACCTGTTGCACCGTCGACAACCACTGCGATTATTATTATTTGACCCTGCTCGTCATTTATGAACATTTGGACATCTTGGCCATGTTCTGTTATAATCTCCACCCGGCACAGCCAGAAGAGGCCACTGGCCACCCCTCATAGCCTGGTTCTTCTCTAGGTTTCTTCCTAAGGTCTGGCCTTTCTAGGGGGGTTTTCCTGCCACCGTGCTTCGACACCTGCATTGCTTGCTGTTTGGGGTTTTAGGCTGGGTTTCTGTACAGCACTTTGTGACATCAGCTGATGTAAGGGCTTTATAAATAAATTTGATTGATTCACACGTTTGAGGTGTATGGATCTTGACACATTAGGCCAGAAGCACACACCAAATTGCAACCCCAGCCTTTTGTCATTGCCTGAATAATAATACAGTAACCTCACTCTACTAACCTCACTAATATCAGTCAATAACAACCATTCTTGCTACTGTCAAAAACGTTCAAAGAGAAAGCACAGACTGTGTCACGTCAAAGACATGTCCCCTCAATTTTAATAAGTAGAGCAGCTGATGCTATTAAGGCCATGACTAGCCTAATTAGAAAGCAGTTTTTGCCAACCACATCCTTGGGTCCTTCGTCTAGAGTTCCATTAATTCCTCGGCGGTAGCGAACAATGAACAATCAATATCCAAGTCCTCTTAAAAATTAAAAATAAATCAACAAGAGTAATACAAGAGCAGCTTTTTAACTTCAAGAAAGGATTAGCTATCAGTGGTATCATGACTAATAGCTCTCGTGCTACAGAACAATAAAACATGGACCTAGGCATACTAGGTTCACCTCACAAAAACAGTGGCATCTAAGAGAATGCCTAGGATCTTGTAGAGAAATAACATCAGTGGCATCTTGAAAGAAGGCACTGGTGCCAAGGCGACAGAAATGTGGCCTTTTTAATTTATTAGGCCCATCAAAAATAAAAGTTGCTTAAACCGTATAGTCTAACACATGTAGCCTGGGCCCCTATTTTAAGAAAAGTCGGCTATGGAGGAGAATTAGGAAGGACGTAGCTGGTTGTAACGGTAACTCAACCAGATGCAGTGAAAATAAATCAAATTAATTTGGTCTATTGTAACAGCTTTATTTCATTTGGTCAAAACTATGTGGAATACTTTGTGTCGCTGAGGAATCCAACTACCTTCAATTTGTTTCTAATAATCTCTAATAGTCTACAAATAGCCTGGACAAGGTAGGCTAATGGCTGTCCTTGAAGAACAAGAGGATAGTTGAGGCACCAGGGGCGTAGGAAGGAACACTACTAGCCTCAAGCCACTACATCCAACCAGATATTTTCTTTACTTAGCCATCTCTGTCAAATCCCTCTGCACAGACAGACTTCAAGTTCACACCCAGCTTGATCAAGTACCTCACAGAGAACGCTAGCCTACAGGAATGCCAACACTAAGTCAAATCTGATTTCAAAATGATATTGCACCACCCGAGTTGTTTCACTGAAGAGTGACCTTCCATTGTAATTCCACGTGCACTTTCGTTTTACAACTCTGAATCATGATGGTTGCATTAAGTGGGTGAACTCACAAGCCAGACCACAAAATGATATCCTCAACAGAATGACTCAGGTCAGCTACACTTTTGTTTCTGTGAAACCAGTTTGATAGGAAGCAAAAGCCTTCGGAAAGCACTTGGCCATATGACATTGAGCAACATACAGCTGTACAGGATTTAACTCCTCAACTGGATTTACAAACTAGCCTTAAAACATTCCACAGGAACTCGGAGTACACTTTGCACTAAAAGGAAGAACATGAAAGATTCGAGGAATGATAAATTATCTGAGTCTGAAAGACTCCATTTCAGGCTACCAAAATAAAACACACCTGCCTTCTAGCTGGTATGGAGGAGGAAGGCCTTGCATTTGAGGGAAAGATGGATGCATTGTGAATGGAAATGTGGAAGTGAGCTGCCTCAGTCGGAATTAGCACATACACTAAGATTCTACAACTTCCCGAAAGTGCCTTGGGATACTTTCCAACTGGCAGAAAAACTGGCAGTGACAAAATTAGCGTTCTGAAGGACATATATTTGATGCTGCTATGTTGTCTGAATGGTGTGTTTTAAGGGAGAGCAAGAATGTTTGGTACCTTGAATGTGCAGTTCCAAATGTACATTTTTACAGATTAAGTTGATTTACAGTACCGGGCAAATAATTTAGAACACCTACTCATTCAAGGGTTTTTCTTTATTTTTTACTATTTTCTACATTGTAGAATAATATTGAAGACATAAAAACTATGAAATAACACATATGGAATCATGTAGTAACCAAAAAAGTGTGAAATCAAAATATATTTTATATTTGACATTTTTCAAATAGCCACCCTTTGCGTTGATGGCAGCTTTGCAACACTCTTAGTATTCTCTCAACCAACTTCACCTGGAATGCTCTTCCAACAGTCTTGAAGGTGTTCCCACATATGCTGAGCACTTGTTGGCTGCTTTTCCTTCACTCTGCGGTCTGACTCATCCCAAACCATCTCAATTTGGTTGAGGTCTGGGTATTGTGGAGACCAGGCCATCTGATGCAGCAGTCCATCACTCTACTTCTTGGTCAAATAGCCCTTACACAGCCTGGAGGTGTGTTGGGTCACTGTCCTGTTGAAAAACAAATGATAGTCCCACTAAGCGCAAACCAGATGGGATGTCGTATTGCTGCAGAATGCTGTGGTAGCCATGCTGGTTAAGTGCTCCTTGAATTCTAAATAAATCACATACATTGTCACCAGAAGAGTACCCCCACACCATAACAAACCCATGCTTTACGGTGGGAAATACACATGCAGAGATCATCCGTTCACCCACACCGCGTCTCACAAAGACATGGCGGCCGGAACCAAAAATCTCAAATTTGGACTCCAGACCAAAGGACACATTTCCACTGATCTAATGTCCATCACTCGTGATTCTTGGCACAAGCAAGTCTCTTCTTATTATTGGTGTCCTTTAGTGGTTTCTTTGCAGTAATTCGACCATGAAAGCCTGATTCACACAGTCTCCTCTGAACAGTTGATGTTGAGATGTGTCTGTAACTTGAACTTCGTGGAGCATTAATTTGAGCTGCAATTTCTGAGGCTGGTAACTCTAATGAATTCCCTCTGCAGCAGAGGTAACTCTGGGTCTTCCATTCCTGTGGCAGTCCTCATGAGAGCCAGTTTCATCATAGCGCTTCATGGTTTTTGCGACTGCACTTGAAGAAACTTTCAAAGTTCTTGACATTTTCCGTATTGACTGACCTTCATGTCTTAAAGTAATGATGGACTGTTGTTTATCTTTGCTTATTTGAGCTGTTCTTGAAATAATATGGAATTGGTCTTTTACCCAACAGGGATATTGTCTGTATACCACCCCTACCTTGTCACAACACAACTGATTGGCTCAAACACATTAAGAAGGAAAGAAATTCCACAAATAAACTTAAGGCACACCTGTTAATTGAAATGCATTCCAGGTGACTATCTCATGAAGCTGGTTGAGAGAATGCCAAGAGTGTGCAAAGCTATCATCAAGGCAAAGAGTGGCTATTTGAATAATCTCAAATATAAAATATATTTTGATTGCTTAACACTTGTTTGGTTACTACATGATTCCATATGTGTTATTTCATAGTTTTGATGTCTTCACTATTATTCTACAATGTAGAAAATAGTAAAAATAAAGAAAAACCCTTGAATGAGTAGGTGTTCTAAAACTTTTGACCGGTAGTGTTTAAAGATGCTCTAGCTCATTGGTGAACACTTGAGCCCAAAAGGACCACAGCAGAATTTGTTGTCACCAAAGGCCTACCTTTCAATAGGAAATTTTAGCCTAAGATGCTAGGTGATTTGATTCTCTGTCCAGTCAGACTTTAATGAATCACAATCAATTAAGTGTTACAGCGCAATGGAAACTGACATGTTTATAAATATGCCATGTGTGGAGCTTTTCATAAAAATAAACTGTGTGTAGGCCTAATATAGTTTACCTTAATACAGATCTATCACAAATAAATTGTAAATTCTCCCCTTCCATCTGCTCACTCTAATGTCCCGCTCCAGTTACAGCCATGGCCACTGCGCTGTCACTACTTTATCAATGTACTGTATGTCAGTGAATTATGAAGTCTTCAAGACTGGAATTGAGCTCATCCGACTCTGGGTAAGTAGAACGGCTGCCTTAACTGCCAAAATCTTGTAATGTGGTTGTTATCAGCTGGGTGTGCAGGGCAGGAAACTGTCTCGTGAGTGCTGAGCAGCAGCCAAACAGAGCAGTTTCTATGGGTAACATTACTCACATGCAGAGCAGGGGACAGACAGACGAGCAGCTAATGGAGGAAGTTATTTCTGATTTCTGCGTGTAAAAATGAGCAAGGGTGATTTTTATCAGGATGGGACAGGAAAGTTCCTGGATTATAGAACTGTTGCGGGATCAGGATAGTACGGGAAAATTTGACAAGACGGGAATGAATTTTCACTCCCATGTCAACCTCCATCTCAGACTACTCACCCCACTAGGCTAGACATAGAAAATCACTACTAGTAGGCCTAATCAAAAATGCATAAATGAAAAGCTTAGTTCAGGTGTCTTGTAATGTTCTCGAAATATATTGAAAATCATTTCTTAGGTCCTGGGTTCCCAAACATCTTCATGTAGAGGACCCCTAAATAACAAAAAGAACACCAGGCTTATAGGAGAGGCCTATGATTGTGAATTGCCTGACAGAAGTCTTGACTTTCTTGTGAAATAAATATTGGTATGAGTAAAACAAAAATTGTCACTTTGCCGAAGACCCCGAAACACCCTTACATACCTCCAGGGGCACCTGGACCCAAGTTTGGAATACTCCTGAACTGGCCTGTGTGGCTTTATATTTCCTTGAGGTTAGGCCAGCCTACTTCTTGTCATTAGCAATTATATTAGTTGGCTCAGCTTGCAATGAGCCAAGACAAATAAAGAGCCTACCCTCACAACAAGCAGGGCAGTTATAGCAATGGATTATTTTGGCTTGACATGTCTACCAAGGCCGTGGGGCATCTCAAAATGTATGTAGAAAGACACTAATAAAACAGGTACAGATGAAAGGCTATTCATTATTTTGGATCTCAAATATGACCTAAAATTAATTTGTGATAATGCTTCAGGAAACATACAGAAGCTCTTACTCAGTGTGTCAATAAATTCATATGTACCTGGACACATTGTAATTCTTAGGACGCTCAGTACAAACTGTCCATATGGCACCCTGAGCCATATTGTGCTCTTTACCACACCTGGTCACCGATGAGAAAAACCTCCAGATATAAATGGTATTTCATGCCTAGTTCCACATGAAAGCTGGCAAGCCATTAGAATGACAGCTAGCGAATTAACAAGTTAGCTACTCGCTAGCTAGGACACAAACTACTGTTAGCATGCTATCATTATGCTGGAAAGTAGGGGCAATCAGCTGGCATTCATTGCTAGCTTGCTAGCTCAAAGGGCTACCTACACTGACATAATGTTGTCAGTCAAGCAAGATAATAAAACGGCTGACTGGCCTACTGGAACGCTATTGCACAATGCACGTGAAACATAATGCACCAACGTTAGCTAAGTAGTTAAAATACTAGGTCAACTAGACATTATTAATAGCGCCAAAGACCTGTCAGGGCGCTGCAGTTAGAACGTTAGTTAGCTTTTTTTTCCCAGCAGGCCTGTCTGGTCAAGGTAACGTAAACTGGCTAAAACGTTAGCTAGCTAGGGAACGCAAGTCAATGTTAATTCGAAATGATTATCCTCCTTAATTCACTATTAAGATTTTACAAATGATGGGAATGATGTGCCCCCCCTCATTACGCTGGGCCTGTTACTACCTCCCCCCTCCCTTCAGAGTTGGGCCCTCCCCTCAGTCTCTTACCTCGGAATTTCAGTTCGTGCTGTGGCTCCAAGAGCAGGACCTGATCTTGCCTGGCCATGTCCCAGCGGTTCCAAGGGGGTAGCTCAATGTAAATGGTTTCCGTAGATTACTCTGTTATGGTGATGTTAACTAGTGTTATGTTTAGAGTTAGTATTATGCTAATTAGTTATGACTATCCAGTCCCCCGGTCACCGCAATTAGACAGGGTGCTACTAGCGGCTGTTGTGATGATGATGATGATGATGATGATGCAGCAGGAAGGGAGTGAGAGTGAGAGAGGCTTCGTGCGACGTCACTGACCCCGCATAGCCACTCAATTGTAATGGCGTCTTTTTGTAGGCACCTAACTCCTTCGTGGTACGTTTGTCAAAGCCTATGGGAAAATGAATGGGTTATTTGGAGGGGTTTTGGGATAAACGCCAAAAAGTATGGTCTGTGGTAAACACAAGCTTAAGAGATCTAATACGTTTTGTTATATGAGATAAACTTCATCAACTAATGTCACTTTTTGTGAATTTTGAAGCATTTGTGTAATCAAAATTCTAAATAGCTCGCAAGCTTGTAGTCCTAAAAACGGAAATGAGGTAAGGCTACCTCTGGTTCGTTCAGCCGTTCCTTATGGGGAAAATGAATAATGAATGGGGAAAGAATGGGGTTTCGGGATGAACGCCGAAAATAAGGTCTGAGGTTAACACAGGCTTAGGAGATCTTATATGTTTTGTTCTATGAGATAATATCAGTCAGTTAACATGACATTTATGAATTATGAATCCTTTATTGTGCTTCTTTTGATTACATGAATGCTTAAAAATTCACAAAAAGTGACGTCAGCTGATGAAGATGATCTCATAGAACAAAACCTATAAGATTTTCTAAGCCTGTGTTTACCACAGACCTTATTTTCTTAGTTTATCCAAAAACTCCATTATTTTCCACATAGGCTTCGTCCAACGAACCATGGCAGAGTTAGTGCTAACAAAAATACACCATTACTATTGCTCTCTATGAGGAGTGAAGCGGGGATGCGAGAAGTACAGGCAGACACAGTACTGTAGGTAAGTACAGACAGTACAAGTTTAGAAACTCTGTGGTACAAGCGAGAGGGATTATTCTTCTCCTTTAAATTTATTGGCGGATCACATCCAACTAAGGTGTATACACTGCCACCTACTGTATTTATACAAAAAGGGGAGGGGAATAGGATGGGGATAAGGGAAGAAAAATATTCCTATCGAATAACCCTACACCCATTAAAATCTCACCACTTTTCCACTACTTGGCCCTATCTGATCCTACACCAGGCCGGCAGCCTGGGAGGATGGGATACTATCGTTCAACACACTCTTCTGCAGTAAAATCTCGTACACCCAAGAACTTCTCTGCAGCTGCCACCACAAAATCTATTTTCTGTGATTCCATTCCATTTCTGCGGTACAGTTGATAATCATGGCTATGAATGCTAAGAACACAGTCTTACTGAAACACGTTATTCCTATCACTCTCTATTGGCCTCGGCTTACTCACAGGGAGCCTCTTAAGATCCCTCGCCCTGGACCCATCTTCCTCTACTACTCTCTTCACTGCCTCAGCATACGACACCTGTACTACTCTGATCCTGGCAACCGGCTCGAACTGCCTTTCTCTCACTGGACACTCCAGCACATGGGTAATCCTACAGTTAACACATACAGCTTTTTGTTCTCACCTATAGGAATCTCCCTTCTACACACTGATGCTTGTCACATATGGATAGGTGCACTGACAATGTGTTGTTTTTACAGGGTCAGCCATAGTAGTACGGTGCCCCTGGAGCAAATTAAGGTTACGTGCCTTGCTCAAGGGCATGTCAACATTTTTCACCTTGTCGGCTGGGTATTCAAACCAGCAACCTTTCAGTTACTGGCCTAACATTCTAACCGCTACCTGCCACGTTATGGCTTCATAAAATTAATCCCATAAATCATGCACTTCTAGTTGTACAATGTTATACATTTTGTTAATCGTGTACAGTTTATCAGACAAGTGTAAATTGATAACACTTCAATAATTAAATCACTTTGATAAAGGATTTACTCATGAAAGGACAGATATATAATTTATGATGCGTCTGTATGTCAGTAGGTGTGTCTGTAAACCATATCTGCAAATGTGGGAAGAGTCACAGTCCCAATACACAGCTTTGTGGTGCACCTATTTAGGTATCCCCTAAACAATTGTCACTTAATGTAGTGAATTCATAACATGCATGTAACACAGGTTTACTTGAAATAACAAAAATGACTAGCCCTCAGCACTATTCAAACTGCAGTGTGGAACCATCTCCCAGTGATACACATACCTGAAGTGTATATATAGCCAGAGGGCTGGCTGTCACTGGAGCAAGAGGACCTATTACTTAACACTGTCACTATCTCCCTGAAGCACATAAGCACACACACCCTCCAAGGTACACTACATGACCAAAAGTATGTGGACACCTGCTCGTCGAACAGCTCATTCTCAAATTGGTCCCCCTTTGGTGCTATAATAGCCTCCACTCTTCTGGGAAGGCTTTCCATTAGATGCTGGAACATTGCTGCAGAAACTTGCTTCCATTCAGCCACTAGAGCATTAGTGATGTCGGGCACTGATGTTGGGCGATTAGGCCTGGATCGCAGTAGGCATTCCAAATCATCCCAAAGGTGTTGGATGGATTTAAGGTCAGAAATCTGTGCAGGCCAATCAAGTTATTCCACACCGATCTCGACAAACCATTTCTGTATGGACCTCACTTTGTGCACGGGGGCATTGTCATGCTGAAACAGGAAAGGGCCTTCCCCAGCCACAAAGTTGGAAGCACAGAATCATCTAGAATGTCATTGTATGCTGTAGCGTGAAGATTTCCTTTCACTGGAACTAAGCCCGAACCATTCTCAGACCATTATTCCTCCTCCAACAAACTTTAAAATTGGCATAATGCATTTGGGCAGGTAGCGTTCTCCTGGCATCCGACAAACCCAGATCAGTCTGTCGGACTGCCAGATGGTGAAACGTGATTCATCACACCATAGAACCCGTTTCCACTGCTCCAGAGTCCAATGGCGGAGAGGGCTAGTAATTTTAGTTATTTCAAGTAAACCTGTGTTACATGCATGTTATGAATTCACTACATGAAGTGACAATTGTTTACCCCACTCCAGTGTAGCTCTGGTCCAGGGAGGTAGTGTGTTCCTCTACTGTCTTAGAAGAGGAGTGTGCTCCTACCCCCTTGACCAGAGCTACCACCAAGGTATTCCCAGCCCAGCCCATTAGACTGTATTCGCACACACCTTCCTTTAATATATTTTGTATTATTAGTAACCCCTTTTAGACATTTAGCAACACACTGCTAACAAATGTTTTCAGGCTTTTTATTTATATTTACAATCATTATGAGAATTATGAAAGCTAAATATGGCAAAATACTAGTGTAATTATTTATACTGAACAAAAATATAATTGCAACATGCAAACATTTCAAAGACTTTACTGAGTTACAGTTCATATAAGGAAATCAGTCAATTGAGATAAATGAATACAACAAGTACAGTGAAATGCTTACTTACAAGCCCTTAACCAACAATGCAGTTTTAAGAAGTGTTAAGAAAGTATTTACTAAAATAAAATGAAATAATAATAATAATAATCAGTCAGTTTTCTCTGCGGTAGCTGTCAAGAAGCCATTTGGACCTAGACTTGAAACTCCGGTACCTCTTGCTGTGCGGTAGCAGAGGGAACAGTCTATGACTAGGGTTGCTGGAGTTTTTGCCTAATTTTAGGGCCTTCCTCTGACACTGCCTGGTATAGAGGTGCTGGATGGCAGGAAGCTTGGCCCCAGTGATGTACTGGCCCATGCAGCTGTAGAACTTAAGGATCTGAGGACCCATGCCAAATCGTTTCAGTTTCCTGAGGGGGAATAGGCGTTGGTGTGTTTGGACCATAATAGTTTTTTGGTGATGTGGACACCAAGGAACTTGAAACTCTCAACTTGCTCCACTACAGCCCCGTCGATGAGAACGGGGTGTGCTCGATGGAGAGGTTGTTATCCTGGCACCACACTGCCAGGTCTCTGACCTCCTCCCTATAGGATGTCTCATCGTTGTCGGTGATCAGACCTACCATTGTTGTGTCATCCGCAAACTTAATGATGGTGTTGGAATCGTGCTTGGCCATGCAATCATGGGTGAACAGGGAGTACAGGAGGGGACTGAGCATGCACCCCTGAGGGGCCCCGTGTTGAGGATCAGCATGGCAGATGTGTTGTTACCTATCCTTACCACCTGGGGGTGGCCCATCAGGAAGTCCATGATCCAGTTGCGGAGGGAAATGTTTAGTTCCAATGCTGAGCTGTAGTCATTGAATAGCATTCTCAGGTAGGTGTTCCTTTTGTCCAGGTGGGAAAGGGCAGTGTGTGGAGTGCAATAGATTGCATCATCTGTGGATCTGTTTGGGCGGTATGCAAATTGGAGTGGGTCTAGGGTTTCTGTGATAATGCTGTTAATGTGAGCCAAGACCAGCCTTTCAAAGCACTTCATGGCTACAGATGTGTGTGCTATGGGTCAGTAGTCATTTAGGCAGGTTACCTTGGTGTTCTTGGCCACAGGGACTATGGTGGTCTGCTTGAAACATGTTGGTATTACAGACTCGGTCTTGGACAGGTTGAAAATGTCAGTGAAGTAATTTGTCTGGCCCTGCGGCCATGTGAATGTTGACCTGTTTAAAGCTCTTACTCACATCGGGCTACAGAGACGCATGCTCTCATGCATGCTTCAGTGTTGCTTGCCTCGAAACGAGCAGAAGTAATTTAGCTCATCTGGTAGGCTTGTGTCACTGGGCAGCTCGCGGCTGCACTTCCTTTTGTAGTCTGTAATAGTTTGCAAGCCCTGCCACATCCGACGAGCATCGGAGCCAGCGTAGTACGATTCAATCTTAGTCCTGTATTGACGCTTTTTCTGTTTGATGGTTCGTCGGAGGGCATAGCGTCATTTCTTATAAGTGTCCGGGTTAGAGTCCCCATTCCTTGAAAGCGGCAGCTCTACCCTTTAGCTCAGTGTGGATGTTGTCTGTAATCCATGGCTTCTGGTTAGGGTATGTACGTACGGTTACTGTAGGGACGACATCACCGATGCACTTATTGATGAAGCCAGTGACTGATGGGGTGTACTCCTCAATGTCAAAGGAAGAATCCCAGAACATATTCCAGTCTATGCTAGAAAAACAGTCCTGCAGCTTAGCATCTGTGTCATCTGACCACTTCCTTATTACTTTAATATTTGCTTGTAAGCAGGAATCAGGAGGATAGAGTTATGGTCAGATTTGCAAAATAGACCGTGAGGGAGAGCTTTGTACATGTCTCTGTGTGTGGAGTAAAGCTGGTCTAGAGTTTTTTTCCTCTCTGGTTGCACATGTAACATGCTGGTAGAAATGAGGTAAAACAGATTTAAGTTTTTCTGCATTAAAGTCCCCGGCCACAAGGAACACCGCCTCTGGATGAGCATTTTCTTGTTTGCTTATCGCCTTATATAGCTTGTTGAGTGCCATCTTAGTGTCAGCATCGGTTTGTGGTGGAAATAGACAGCTACGGAAAATATAGATGAAAACTCTCTTGGTAAATAGTGTGGTCTACAGCTTATCATGAGATACTCTCCCTCAGCAGATACTCTACCTCAGGCAAAACCTAGCGACTTCCTTAATATTAGATTTTGTGCACCAGCTGTTATTAGTCTTACCGGAGGCAGTTGTTCTATCTTGCCGATGGACCGAAAACCCAGCCAGCTTTATGTTATCCATGTCGTCATTCAGCTACGACTCGGTGAAACATAAGATATTAGTTTTTAATGTTCCGTTGTTAGGATAGTCTTGATCGGAGCCCATCCATTTTTATTATCCAATGATTGCATGTTGGTTATAGGATTGATGTCAAAGGCGGATTACTCACTCGCCGTCGGATACTTACAAGGCACCCCAACCTAAGTCCTCGATTTCTCTGTCTCTTCTTCATACGAAAGACAGGGATTTGGGCCTTGTCAGGTGTCTGAAGGAAATACTTTGTGTCCGACTCATTAAAGAAAAAATCTTCATCCAGTACGAGGTGAGTAAACGCTGTCCTGATATCCAGAAACATTATGTACAAAATAAGTTACCAATAACGTGAAAAAACACACACGGTAGCACAATTGGTTAGGAGCCTGTAAAACGGCAGACATCTCCTCCGGCGGCATTCAAATGTCCCAAATCCCTAATTAGGCCCTAATGTATGGATTTCACATGACTGGGAATACAGATATGCCTCTGCAGGGCCTCACAATGGGCTTCAGGATCTCGTCACAGTATCTCCGTGCATTCAAAATGCCATCGATAAAATGCAATTGTGTTCGTTGTCTGTAGGTTATGCCTGTCTGTGGTTGTGAGGCCGTTGGAAGCGGCTTATAGTATAGAAATTAACATTAAATTCTCTGGCAACAGCTCTGGTGGACATTTCTGCAGTCAGCATGCCAATTTCATGCTCCCTCAAAACTTGAGACAGCAGTTGCATTGTTTTGTGTGACAACTGCATGTTTTAGAGTGTTTTTTTTATTGTCTCCAGCACAAGGTGTACTTGTGTAATGATCATGCTGTTTAATTAGCTTCTTGTTATGCCATACCTGTCAGGTGGAAGGATTATCTTGGCAAAGGAGAAATACTCACTAACAGGGATGTAAAGAAATTGTGAACAAAATTTGAGAGAAATAAGCATTTTGTGTGTATGGAACATTTCTGGGATCTTTTATTTCAGCTCACAAAAAAACACTTTACATGTTGCGTTTATATATTGGTTCAGTGTACATGCATTTGTCTATCTATGCCAGGTCTAGCATCTCAGACAATGCACAATTAATTATATTCAATCTTACAGGCTAAATAGTAATTGCTTTTTGTGCAATGTCCTGTCCATGTTTTGTGGTATCTTCACTGAAAAACAGACAATTTAAACATAGATTTGGCAGCAACACATTCCCATGACCAGCTCAAGACTTTGTATTTTTCCAAAACATAATTCATGTAAGACTGGGGGTCTTTCTATGACACCCCCTAAACACTATAATGCCTCATATAACATGCCAAATGCAGTAACTTTATCTTATCACATACCAGACATAATCAGTACAATTTAGACATTGCATTGTTATTTATGTATTACAAATACCCACTTTTCCAACCATTAAGCATTCGATCAAATGTGAGCAATGAAATAGTGATATGATGTGCTATTAAAATGACTTTTTAAATGGCACCGAGTAGCTGCACCACCATCTACAACAGAGTGCAAAATAAAAAGCTATACTGTAAAATAATTACTGCTGGAATGCAAAGGCGGCATGTGATGCAATGGCATTACAAAAACAATTAATCAAGTTGATTCACTCAAACAGTGCAAGATGTATTGGGACTTGTCTGGTTAGTATTTTTCAGATATGTTTTCTTCAGAAAAATGGCAATTAGTCCACTTTTATATATATATATATATTTTTAAACTAAGCAAGTCAGTTAAGAACAAATTCTTATTGACAATGACGGCCTAGGAACAGTGGGTTAACTGCCTTGTTAAGGGGCAGAACAGATTTTTACCTTGTCAGCTTGGGGGATTCAATCTAGCAAACTTTTGGTTTCTGGCCCAACGCTCTAACCACTAGGCTACCAGGAACAATATACCTGAAAGGGGATAGGGTTTGGTGCACAAATCAATACAAATACTTGATCTGAAAGTGCAGTTGTAGAAGTACCAGAGCTATAATAAATTTCCCTTTA
This sequence comes from Oncorhynchus keta, assembly GCF_023373465.1. Taxonomy (NCBI): domain Eukaryota; kingdom Metazoa; phylum Chordata; class Actinopteri; order Salmoniformes; family Salmonidae; genus Oncorhynchus; species Oncorhynchus keta. The sequence goes on along the minus strand of NC_068430.1, from coordinate 50,573,347 downwards.
AAAAAATGCCTTGTCCTTGCGAAATACAATATCATTTCAAGTGGAAATCATTGCGGAACACTTTAAAATGCCACAAAATCATTAACATTGAACTTTTAAAGGCCTTTTGAAGAATCGATGATCAGAAATCAACACATCACACCTAAATATAACATATAACCCATACTATAAATCTCCTTGATCCCTAGGAATTCTTGTTTGTCACATTTGAGTAACCCTTGCCATAAAGACAATTATTGCACTGACATGGTTGTAAAAACAAATTCCTGAAGAATGTAGTCTACCCTGCTATTTACACAACTCACTATCAACACTAAAATGCACAATGGTCAATAAAAAAAAACATGTTGAGTAAAAAGGAAAGGATTACAAGCCACTAAGACAACTTAACCTCAAGAGACCCACCTTGCATTCCAATTATCGGTCCACTTATTATTATCGGTGTGCACTTGTATACTCCTCCACACTCATTTAAAATAATTGAATTAGATTGGTGTACAATGCATACAAAGAGAGTTTCCAACACATTTCTCAGACCAGTCATTAAATCCATGATGGGAAGTGAACAAATACACACATTAGGAGAAAAGACAGACAACTGGGAGGCATTGTGGCCAGTTTACAACTGGAGTTAAAAATGTGGCCCATTTCTGTATTTTTGGCAAGAGGGAAAGCCACTAAGAGGAAATCAAAAGGAAAGGGGAACAATTCCATTGACAACTCTGTGCTAAGTGTTATCCCTAAATTGCCAGTCAAATGGCAATGGCTCATGGACTACTGTAACATTCGAGACTTAACATTAATGTGCTACACAGGAGCAATTTAAGACATCATAGTGAACATGTTGCTCATAGTGTTCTTTCAATGATTCATTTCTGGACAAGGTGTTCCAGTTCCACTCCATATTCAAGCCCGACTTAATTGCTTGCATCACAGTAGACGGAAGGAAAGGCAGCCGGCGCCGGAAAGAAGGGGCGAGGGGAACGAATGTGACCGGTATACAGAGTACAGCATAGAATTCAGAGAGGAAAAGAGAGCACTGTTTGTTAGCCGGTCAGCATGTCAACGGAGCGCAGTGCCTGGATCTCTTCGTGTAACCTTTTCTTTAGAAAGATCTAAGCTCGACGAGTGTAGTCAAGTTCTTCCCAGAACAAGTTTCTAGATATGGCCCTTTTTTAAATGTTTTATCTCAGGCCAGGTAGTAAAACTACATTGGATGTGTGAGCCAGTGCTTATTCTGTAAAAGAATGAGAAAATAAAGTAGAAAAATGTTTATGGGACAATTAAAGAATTGGTAGGACCTCACAAAATCAATCTCTCCTGTAAAACGGTCGTAATAGAAAAACAGCAAGAGATCAAGGACGGACGGAGTTGCCAACTCACACAAACAGTTGAAATGCCATTTCAGAAACATTGAAACACAATGAATACTGTAAAAAGGCTGGCAGTATTCTCCAAGCACTCCAGGGCCATGCATTTACAGAATTCCAGTGAGTGGCTCATTTGCTCTAATATTAAAGTCTAAATGTGAGCAGTTTGAGAAGTTATATCGCACACTTAGGGACTGCCAGTCTTGTTAGCACTCAAACAGGCTGGCCCTTTAAGAGACGACCACAGGGCCCGAATCATGAAAGCCTTCCAATCAGTGGTGTATTGGAGGGTAAACGCAAGTAAACACAGTTTACCCACTTTTTGTGGAAAAACTGCATTAAAAGTATAGAGAGTGTTACTTTTTTCACCGAGACTGGCGATAAGAGTTTACATAAAAAAAACTTTTTACCACTACATCACTGCTCTCAATGTAGAGGTCAGCCATAAAAGGACTGTCCTCTCATTTTCAGTGGCAACAATCAACCAGCCACGTTACCATCACAAAACCAATTTCCCCTCCAAAGTGATGAGGCTAAAACAGATGGAAAGAAAGTGACAACGATATTGATGAATACAAAATTGTAACAGAGGAACAAAACACAAAATACATTTTAAAAAAAGCATTACTCCCATTGGGGATTTTCATTACTCTAGTATCAAACGGTTTGGTAAACACCTGCCTCAGTTGGCCCTATGCTGCAAAGCACTGTGTGAGGGCCATTATAGGTCAGACTACACAAATACATTTCCTGTCATGCACTTCTGACTCATCAATCTGGATCACAATGATTAGATAGATCCATACAGGTGTTAATATTTTCAGACTGAAGTGACACTCTGTAAAAAAACAAATTGGTACGCTCCAGATTAATGAAACTGTTGTTACTTAGTCCAGCAGCATACCACCCTGCATCCCACTGCTGGCTTGCTTCTGAAGCTAAGTAGGGTTGGTCCTGGTCAGTCCCTGGATGGGAGACCAGATGCTGCTGGAAGTGGTGTTGGAGGGCCAGTAAGAGGTACCCTTTCCTCTGATCTAAAAATGCGCCAAGGCAGTGTTTGGGGACATTGCCCTGTGTAGGGTTCTGTCTTTTGGACATTAAGCGGGTGTCCTGATTCTGTGATTCTGTGATCCCTAAAGATCCCATGGCACTTATTGTAAGAGTCCTGGCTAAATTCCCAATCCTGCCCTCATACCATCACGGTTACCTAATCATCTCCGGCTTACAATTGGCTCATTCATCCCCCCTCCTCTACCCTGTAACTATTCCCCAGGTTGTTGCTGTAAATGAGAATGTGTTCAGTCAACTTACCTGGTAAAATAAGTGTAAAAAAATAAAAAAAATACTTAGTGTGACTTACTCTAGTTGATTTAGTAAGAGATTGGTATTAGTCCATTTAGAGGTGGAGAAAGTACATCTATACAGGCCTACCTAGCCATTTTTTTAAGAAGAAACTGAAAATGTAAAGGTATGTTAAAAATAACCCCCATATTGTCTACGGTTACAAAATAGACCCTGTAGCCATTGCAAGAAAAAAAATCACAGCATGCTGTAAACCCGATGATGCCAGGACCCGTGTAGAGGTTTACGAGATCGAAACAGAAATAAAATCTGTGTTAATGTTCTTCTTCTTTTCAGAACTATTACAAGACCTATAAAAGACAGGCAGGGAGGGAACACTTATAACTTGGGCAAATCATAGCAATTGCTGTGGCTTTGGACTGCTAGATTGACATTTTACGCTGAAAACCTTTGAGGATACATCTCAAATGGCACCCTCTTTACCTATATAGTGCACTACTTTTGGGCCCTGGTCAAAAGTAGTGCACTATATAGGAATAGGAAGAAGTGAACACAGCAAGAGAGCGGGTGATACTTCCATTGACCTTCTTGAGGAACCTAAAGGCAAAATACTAAAGGCTGTGAACTTTGGTTGAACCTTTTGGGGTCTGGATAGGGAGACAGGAAACAAACCGACAGCTTCACAAAATCCAAGCCGAAGCAATATCCCAGTGAATTGCAATAGGCTTGCTCTTTAGAGTGGAGTATTAGATGGAGGAGGCAATGGCGGTAGGAGTCAGTGGTCCCCGATGGAGGAGTGGTATTCTATTGGAGGGACTATGGAGGCTGCAAGCAGAGAAAGGTCATTGCGTCAGGGGTCAAGAGTCAGGGTGGGACTAAGATCAGGGTTTACTGGCAGCATCAGCAGCAGGTCTGGGTCTCTGAGGGCTAGCGGTGCAGTTTGAAGCCCTTCCCTGCATTCCTTCCTCCTTCATCTAGGACAGTGATCTGTTGACCTGTAAGGGAGAACAAAATGTGCAGGGGGGACATAAAAAACAAAAATGTTACACCCAGAGACCTTTGGTTAAAAGGAAAGTGCAACAGAAGCGCACATACAATATTACTTGGGACACCTAAATAAATAAAATTATAAAAACCATGAGGTCAATGTAAGCTATTGTACACCACTAGTAATACACTGGTATCCCACAAAGTACAAATTAGGCCCAAAGGATGGGATGACACCAAAACATATTTTAAAAAAAACACACTTACTTATCTCTATAAAGACCTCATGGATGTTAATGGTGTTCTTGGCACTGGTCTCCACAAAGATGGTATGGATGGAGTCTGTGTTGTCCATGGCATCCTTCTCCAAGACCTCCCTGTAAAGAGTGTTCAAGTCTTAAAACGGGGTGCATCTCAATAGTGGAGAGAGGTGCACTGATCTGAAAACACAGGATAGGTAAAAGCAATATGGTGCACGTGAGCCAAAAAATCATTGTTGCTTGTCCAGTTGTTTCACATCAGAAAAAGAGGAGGCTCCAAGACACACCCCTTAAAAAATTAGATGGACCGGACCCAAATGGGAGATGAGCATAAAAGGAGAAAGGGACCCATGCCAGCACTTCCCCACTAGGACTGACACAATTATGGTACAACCGTGTAACCAACGTTTATGGATGAAGACCATCATGAAAATCAAATAACCAACATAACTGTAAAAAATATCAAATACATGTGGAACAAACAGCTGACTGAAGATGGGACAATAGCTACTTTTCTATTAGAATGTACTTTTTAAGTAACACCACTTACTAGAATGGACTAACTACATGTGTAATTATCCTACTGTTTTCACCAAACAAATGTGAATGGGCATTTGTGCGGTTGAGTCCATTTCTGCGGTAACATGGACTCTAAACGTGATGAAACTTAGCTCCTTGCTGAAAAAAAGCAAGGGGTTGTATTATGCCATCATTGACTTGAATGGGGATGTCTATTCTATCAATTATATTCTTAACGCAGCACATGCAGTCAGGAGCAGAGGAGAGGAAAACCAACCACATGGCGGACACAGATGCCTGCTCCCAGACAAGCTAAACAACTTCTTCGTGGGCCACTCCCGAGGACTGTGATCTCTCGTTCTCCGTGGCCGACATAAGTAAGACATTTTAAGCGTGTTAACACTCGCAAAGCTGCCGGCCCAGACGGCATCCCTAGCCATGTCCTCAGAGCATTTGCAGACCAGCTGGCTGGAGTGTTTACAGACATATTCAATCTCTCCCTACCAGTCTGCTGTCCCCACTTACTTCAATATGTACACTATTGTGCCTGTACCCAAGAAAACAAAGATAGCTGAAGTAAATGACTATTGCCCCGTAGCACTCACTTCATGCATGAAGTGATGTAACAGTATAACTTTAGACCGTCCCCTCGCCCATACCCGGGCGCGAACCAGGGACCCTCTGCACACATCAACAACAGTCACCCACGAAGCATCGTTACCCATCGCTCCACAAAAGCCGCGGCCCTTGCAGAGCAAGGGGAACTACTACTTCAAGGTCTCAGAGCAAGTGACGTCACCGATTGAAACGCTATTTAACGCGCACCGCTAACTAAGCTAGCCGTTTCACATCCATTACAGTGAGTTGAGGCAAGTTAACCAGCATAACTACCACAGCATTCTGCAGCGATACACCATCCCATCTGGTTTGCGCTTAGTGGGACTATCATTTGTTTTTCAACAGGACAATGGCCCAAAACACATCTCCAGTCTGTGTAAGGGCTATTTGACCAAGAAGGAGAGTGTTGGAGTGCTGCATCAGATGACCTGGCCTCCACAATCACCTGACCTCAACCCAATTGAGACGGTTTGGAACGAGTTGGAACGCAGAATGAAGGAAAAGCAGCCAACAAGTGCTTAGCATATGTGGGAACTCCTTCAAGACTAGTGGAAGGGTTATGTTTCAAAGGACACATGGCACCTGACCTTCGCCTCTCTCCAGTCCGTTGGGGAGTTGCAGCGATGGGACAAGACTAACTACCAATTGGATATCACAAAAAAGGGGTAAAATTTAAATATATATATATATACACACACTCATACATATACATATACACACACACTGTATATCATTATGGGGTATTGTTTGTAGATTGATGAGGAGAAAAAGCGATGTAATCCATTTTAGAATCAGGCTGAAAAAAGTCTGAATACTCATTATGGCCAAACAGTTCTATTTCTGTTTCATCAGACCAGAGGAGATTTCTCCAAAAAGTACGATCTTTGTCCCCATGTACAGTTACAAACCGTAGTCTGGCTTTTTTATGGCGGTTTTGGAGCAGTGGCTTCTTCCTTGCTGAGCGGCCTTTCAGGTTATGTAGATATAGGACTCGTTTTACTGTGGATATAATACTTTTGTACCCGTTTCCTCCAGCAACTTCACAAAGTCCTTTGCTGTTGTTCTGGGATGATTTGAGCGTACTTTGGTGCGAAAAGTGCATCTCTAGGAGACAGAACACGTCTCCTTCCTGAGTGGTATGATGGCTGCGTGGTCCCATAATGTTTATACTTGCATATTATTGTTTGTACAGATGAACGTGGTACCTTCAGGTGTTTGGAAAATGCTCCCAGGGATGAACCAGACTTGTGGAGGTCTACAATTTATTTTCTGAGGTCTTGCCTGATTTCTTTTGATTTTCCCATGATGTCAAGCCAAGAGGCACTGAGTTTGAAGGTAAGGCCTTGAAATACTTCCACAGGTACACCTCCAAATCATACAATGTGATTTTCTGGATTTTGTTTTAGATTCCATCTCTCACAGTTGAAGTGTACCTATGATAAAAAAAAATTACAGACCTCTACATGCTTTGTAAGTAGGAAAACCTGCAAAATCAGCAGTGTATCAAATACTTGTTCTCCCCACTGTGTGTGTGTGTATATATATATATATATATATATATATACACACACACTCACACACATAGTACCAGTTTGGACACACCTACTCTTTCAAGGGTTTTTATTTTTTACTATGTTCTACATTGTAAAATAATAGTGAAGACATCAAAACGATGAAATAACACATATGGAATCATGTAGTAACCAAAACAAAGTGTTAAACAAATCTAAATATATTTTAGATTTTAGTTTCTTTAAAGTAGTCACCCTTTGCCGTAATGACAGCTTTGCATTCTGTCAACCAGCTTCATCTAGAACACTTTTCCAACAGTCTTGAAGGTGTTCCCACATATGCCTAGCACTTGTTGGCTGCTTTTTCTTCACTCTGCGGTCCAACTCATCCCAAACCATCTGGGTTGAGGTCAGGCCAGGTCATCTGATGCAGCACTCCATCACTCTCCTTCTTGGTCAAATAGCCCTTATACAGCCTGGAGGTGTGTTTTGGGTCATTGTCCTGTTGAAAAACAAATGATAGTCCCACTAAGCACGAACCAGATGGGATAGCGTATCGCTGCAGAATGCTGTGGTAGCCATGCTGGTTAAGTGTGCCTTGAATTCTAAATAAATCACAGTGTTACCAGCAAAGCACCCCTACACCATCACACCTCCTTCTCCATGTTCCCCAGTGGGAACCATACATGCGGAGGTCATCCATTCACCTACTCTGCTTCTCCTGTGGCGGTCCTCATTTAGAGCCAGTTTCATCATAGCGCTTGATGGCTTTTGCGACTCCACTTGAATAAACTTTCAAAGTTCTTGACATTTTCCGGTTGACTGATCTTCATGTCTTAAAGTAACTGTCATTTCTCTTTGCTTATTTGAGCTGTTCTTGCCATAATATGGACTTGGTCTATTACCAAATAGGGCGATCTTCTGTATACCACCCCTACCTTGTCACAACACAACTGATTGGCTCAAATGCATTAAGGAAAGAAATTCCACAAATGAACTTTTAACAAAACACATCTGTTAATTGAAATGCATTCCAGGTGACTACCTCATGAAGCTGGTTGAGAGAATGCCAATAATATAAAGAGTGTGCAAATGAGTCATCAAGGCAACAGGTGGCTACTTTAAAGAATCTCAAATATAAAATATTTTTGGTTACTACATTATTCCATATGTGTTATTTCATAGTTTTGATGTCTTCACTATAATTCTACAATGTAGAAAATAGTAAATATCAAGAAAAACCCTGGAATGGGTAGGTGTATCCAAACTTTTGACTGGCACTATGTGTCTCTCATAGACTTATGCTGCCATCTATTGGACATACCCAGTTCAAAAAATAAAACATAAAATGTGGCTTGTTTATAAAGTGGTCTGCCTTGCAATAATAAATATCATAAAATAACTACTAAAACAAACTGCAAAAATGCATACATAGGATGATTTGGTATTTACTAACAATATTATCACAAACAGTTTCTAAAAGTGATCAAGGCTACCCTACCCTAGAATTAGGGTTAGGGTTAAGGCTAGAATAGGTTATACCGGGTTAGGGCTAGGGCTATGGTTAAGGCTAAAATAGTTTATGGGTTTATAGCGCTATTGCTCCTCCCTGTGGCATTCTGTGGGTACTACATACCTCTTTCGCCACACTTGCTCGGCGCATAATCTGAGGTAACAACTGTGTCCGATCTATAAATCAATGAGCTAGACCTATCCCTTTGGTTTGCAAATAAGTGAAACTGCGCAGCATTTGCTCAATATGATGCCTACGAATTAACAGATTGACGCATGTAAGGTTATTTCTTAATTTTAAAAAAATATTCTGACTGTATAAATCATCCACAACTTAAAAAAGAGAACAGGGACATGCATTTGTTTAGGTTTTACACATTTCTCTGATAAAATAGATAGTTAACCGTGGGCAGAAAATATTTAACATTTGATTGCTATGTGCCAGCCAACTCTAGCACTCTGTGTCAACACAACGTGTACCAAGGCGAACAGTGAGATGCTCACCAAGTAGCCATAAACAAATAAATTACCCGAGGTAAGCCTACAAGGTTAACAAGGGCAGTTCTCAATGCCAACAATAGCGAACTGGCATTTTGAGGCAGAACAATGGGCTGGGAATGAAACGCTCATTAGGTGAGTTGGTGCCACGGTGCTCAGTAGAACTAATAGGAACTGGCAGGGTGAAAAATGCCCTAAAATAAGGCCTGTTTTTTGGCAAATACTTCAAAACTATGGCAAGCAGCTGGGACACATGGTGATATTCTGAAACTGGGCTCTATGGCGAATGCAATGAACTAGTTTTTATCAGAAAAAAAGCTTAAAAAATGTCATGTTGTGTCCAGCTTTTTGTTGTTCCTCTACCTCGACACTTGCTTTCAGCCTCTGCATGGTCAATGCAGCACATGAAACAATGTTGATGTCAACAATGCTATTTTCACTTTGCTTCTTAATATTAATCCACAAGCGTTCTATAATTACACTATTCTGTTTTTTTTCTTCCATCTGCAAACTGCTAGGCCTAAATCTTGTTAGCTGCTAATGCTAATTGCTTGCTAGCTAACTAATAAATGTACTGAGTCAAAGCTATCGGTATACAGCCTGATAGTGTAGACCTACATCTAAATGTTTTTTTGCGCAACAGTATCTTCTAATTCAAAGAGGAATATGTGAAGCAAGAATGTCAGCTATATGAAGTGGCTAAGAGAGAACTTTCAATGCAGCCAACGATTATAGGGTCCCCTAGGAAACACTTGTTAACACTTTGGTTCCTTTAGAGGACCACCATGGAAATAAGTCCCAGACCTTATTGTGTTATCCTCAATGATTTTATTCATGTGCATGTATGGCTTTTTCAAGTTTTATGTGTGTTGTTTTTTTAATGGTCGAATTAATAAACTAAAAACTAAACTACCCTGTCACAATAACTCCTCCCTGGCATTTTCATTTGTTGTCATATCAAACTGTATTCAAAGTTCTCACTATTATATTCTAACTATATAATTTGCATAATCATTCTATTTCCATGATTCCAACAGTTCACTGAAGTGTTTTGCTCTAAAATCACAGGTCAAGTTGTGTAGCCCTATGTGGCAGTGTGGAAATGATCTGAAATGAGTGCAGGAAATGCAAAAATGTATGAAAATAATTTTGGGTTGAACTGAACAGTGTAAAACAATCAGAATAGAGATAGACCCATTGAAATCACTTAGAATGTATTTAGGGTCACCCTAGGGTCAAAAACTACTCATAATGCAAATTTGGAACTTTTATCATTCAAAAACATAAAATACCGTCATAACGTCAAATTTTGTTAAAATATTTTGCCCATATCGCCCAGCCCTAGTTCCATGTCTATGTAACTTAAGGCAGCAGCCTCTAAGGTTCAGTGTTGAGTAACCAGGTGGTAGCCGGCTAGTGACAGTGACTAAGTTCAGGGAAGGGTACTGGGTGGAGGCCGGCTAGTGACGGCCTTGAGATAGAAGCTGTTTTTCAGTCTCTCGGTCCCAGCTTTTTTATTGCACCTGTACTGACTTCGCCTTCTGGATGATAGCAGGATGAACAGGCCGTGACTTGGGTGGCTGAGGTCCTTTGATGATCTTCTTGGCCTTCCTGTGACACCAGGTGCTGTAGATGTCCTGGAGGGCGTTGAGCAGACGGCCCTGCAGTTGCCATACCAGGCGGTGATACAGCCCGACAGGATGCTTTCAATGGTGCATCTGTAAGAGTTTATGAGGGTCTTTGGGGCCAGGCTGAATTTCTAAAGCCTCCTGAGGTTGAAGAGGCGCTATTGCGCCTTCTTCACCACACTGTCAGTGTGGGGGGACCATTTCAGATGAGTATGTTGAGGAACTTTCCATTTTTCACCTTCTCCACTGTGGCCTGTCGATGTGGATGGGGTCATGCTCCCTCTGGTGTCCCCTGAAGTCCACGATCAGCTCCTTCATTTTGTTGATGGTGAGGGAGAGGTTATTTTCCTGGCACCACCAATCAAGTCTGCAAACTTGATGATTGAATTGAAGGCGTGCGTGAACCAGGGGTACAGGAGGGGGCTGAGCACGCACCCTTGTGGGGCCCCTGTGTTGAGGATCAGTGAAGTTGAGGTGTTGTTGCCTACGATGACCACCTGGGGGTGGCCCGTCAGGAATTATAGAACCCAGTTGCACAGGGCGGGGTTCAGACCCAGGGCCCTGAGCTTAATGATGAGCTTGGAGGGTACTATGGTGTTGAAGGCTGAGCTGTAGTCAATTAATAGCATTCCTCTTGATGATTGTGGACTACAGAAAAAGGAGGACCGAGCATGCCCCCATTCTCATCGACGGGGCTTTAGTGGAACAGGCTGACAGCTTCAAGTTCCTTGGTGTCCACATCACCAACAAACTATCATGGTCCAAACACACCAAGACAGTCGTGAAGAGGGCTTGACAAAGCCTATTCCCCCTCAGGAGACTGAAAAGATCTGGCATGGGTCCTCATATCCTCAAAAAGTTCTACAGCTGCACCATCGAGAGCATGGTTGCATCACTGCCTGGTATAGCAATAATTTTGCACGTCCAATTTTTCAATTTTTGATTTGTTAAAAAAGTTTGAAATATCCAATAAATGTCGTTCCACTTCATGATTGTGTCCCACTTGTTGTTGATTCTTCACAAAAAAATACAGTTTTATATCTTTATGTTTGAAGCCTGAAATGTGGCAAAAGGTCAAAGTTCAAGGGGGCCGAATACTTTCGCAAGGCACTGTACATATTACATCAATTACCTCGACTAACCGGTGCCCCCGCACATCGACTCTGTACTGGTACCCCCTGTATACAGCCTCGCTACTGTTAATTTACTGCTGCTATTTAATAATTTGTTACTTTTTTTTTATTTAACACTTTTCTTAAAACTGCATTGTTGGTTAAGGGCTTGTGTTAGGGTTGCATCAATTCAAATCTGGTATCAGGATAAATATGACAATGAGTCACCGATTGTATGCTATGTATTTTTTATTAGCTAAGCAATAAGTGGTAAATGCAATTTTCGTATATACGGGCTCTGTCCCACTTCGCAGGGCAAAACAGAGAACTAACTTGTTCTTGACAAAGATATTATAAATATACTCTGACAGAAATAGTTCCTGCTTCCGAGCCGGCCTGTCAGAGTGGAGACTGGGCGTGGTTTAGACTCACCCAGCCTATCGTTGATTGTTGTCGTCCGAGCTGGTACCAGCCCCCGGGCGCTCCAGTTGATAGATGTAGCTGTTGCTGTGTCGAGTATCTATGCTCTCATTCTCTAGATACCGTTATCACATATCTGGTTTCTGTTATTGTTACGTTTGAGTTCTAACCAAAAACAGTCTGTGGTTTGCTACACTACGTTCTGTATGTGTCCGTTTTTATGTTATTCTGTATTTTTCCATCATGAGAAAGGCTCATGGCCCTGAGTCAGCTATGTTGCATAACACATACATACATCCACACAAGCCAACAGCAGATAATATTCAATCACATATATGGTAACGGGCTACAGTGCATAACACAGAATCCTCATACTTGTAAGTAAGCATTTCACTGTAATTGTATCCGGTGCATATGACAAATAAAATTTGATTTGATTTGTCCAGATGGGATAGGGCAGTGTGCAGTGCGATGAAAATTGCATCATCCGTGGATCTATTGGGGCAGTATGCACATTTCAGTAGGTCTAGGGTGTCAGGTAAGGTGTAGGTGATATGATCCTTATGTGCCTTGAGTTCTAAATAAATCACTGACAGTGTCACCAGCAAAGCATCCCCCACACCATCACACCTCCTCCTCCATGCTTCCCGGTGGGAACCACACATGCGGAGATCATCCGTTCACCTACTCTGCGTCTCACAAATACACGGCGGTTGGAACCAAAAATAAAAAATGTGGACTCATCAGACCAAAGGACAGATTTCCACCAGTCTAATGTCCATTGCTCGTGTTTCTTGGCCCAAGCAAGTCTCTTCTTCTTATCAGTGTCCTTTAGTAGTGGTTTCTTTGCAGTAATTCGACCATGAAGGCCTGATTCATGCAGTCTCCTCTAAACAGTTGATGTTGAGATGTGTCTGTTACTTGAACTCTGTGAAGCATTTATTTGGGCT